>NW_007728359.1:143651-147966 GCF_000696425.1 Galeopterus variegatus
TGTGGGGAGGCTGCAGGTGGACTAAGTAGAAGCCTGGCATCCTATGATTTGTTAGGGTCCATACTTAGCTTTCTCTGGTTGGTCCTAAGTTGCAAGTGGGAATGAGAAGAGGGGCAAAAATTAGAAAAGCTGGCAGTTATTAATTAATTACTGACCATTTCAGTCCAGTTTCTATAGTTTTACAGAGGTTGTGGTTTGTCTTTCTGGGCTGCAGATTGTAGGACAGAGTTTTATAGGTCAGAGTTTTATTTTTTTATATGGTTTGGTCATATGTCATTGTCATTTTGTATATACTTGACCCTCAGAGACAAGTTCTAATATGATGTAGCTCATGTTTTCTTCTGTTAGGTATTTTAATACTACAAATATATGTGTCATTTTTCAAGATATTTAACTCACCTTATGTGGGTAAGATTTGTTTATATAGAGAGAGATGTTGAATTTCCAAATGCAGTTGAAAATTCCATACAAACTATTTTTCATTTTAAAGTACTTAAGATATAGGGAAGAACATATATCCTTCGTAACAAACAGAAGAATGAAGTGCTTTTTGACAGTGGATAGACAAATAGTCTTGGCAGATCTTTACATGCAAACTTTATTTCCAGAGAAATAAATACCTGTGACAGAGCAGTNGGTAAGATTTGTTTATATAGAGAGAGATGTTGAATTTCCAAATGCAGTTGAAAATTCCATACAAACTATTTTTCATTTTAAAGTACTTAAGATATAGGGAAGAACATATATCCTTCGTAACAAACAGAAGAATGAAGTGCTTTTTGACAGTGGATAGACAAATAGTCTTGGCAGATCTTTACATGCAAACTTTATTTCCAGAGAAATAAATACCTGTGACAGAGCAGTGTTCTCCCATTGCTTATAATGTGTACTGTAAATAAGCCTTCAGGAATCACATCCAGTTCCCTCCCTGTTCAGTGGCAGTTTTGGTGGCATTTTCCAAACTTAAAGATACTCAGGCCCCATCTACTTAAAGGCACAGAGGACTGTTTGGCCTTAAAATAAGTCTTATGGGAAGTGTACTATGAAATATGTACAGCTCCAATTCAACTGTGGCCACAGAGAACAACGAACACTATCCACCGAAAGGGTGATAGACCCAGAGGGCACAGAGAACAAAAATCAAAGAAAGAGTTTTGTGAGAGAACTTAATGAGACTCAATCTCATGCCTCCAAGGCGGAGGTTGGGGGACAGGAGTTAGCCATAGGCTTTCTATAAGGGCCTTTTGCTTAAGGAAGCTCCTCCCTATTCCTAATTTGCTGAGAGTTTTGATAGTTGACTTTTTTCCCTATACTTTTCCCACATCTGTTAAAATAACCATGTATTTTTCTTCTTTATAAAATGAGTCAAAAAGTGTCATTTCCTCCTTTAGTTTCCTTTTTTTTATTGAAACATAATTGATTGTACATAACTGTGGAGTAGGGCATTGAAAGTGTTTCTGCTTTTTTTGCTTTTGAAAATTTTGTAGGATTGGTATTCTGGGGTTTCAAGATAAAGCTTTTGAAAATGAATGCAATCTTTTAATAAATATTGGACTAGATCTTTTTTATATTGCATCTTGGGTTATTTCTGTATTTTTCATGAGACCTTTAATTTTTTTTTAGTTTATTGTCATGTTTATATATATACATACACATGTTTATATGTATGAGGTTACTTCAAAAAGTTTGTAGAGTTAGATAATACAAGTATCTCCATGAACTTCTTGAAGGCCCCCTCGTACATATATATATACACACATGTGCATATAAACATGTTGATATGCATACACGTATGTGTGCATGTATATATATGTGTGCATGTGTATATATATTTCTTTTAATGTGTGTGGGATCTATAGCTATAATGCCTTTTTTTCTTTACTTCTATTTTAAGCTTCTCAACTAAGAGCTTCTCGATTTTACTGATCAAAGAACCAACTTTTGGCTTTGTTAGTTTTTCATACAGTTTGCCTACCCTCTATACCATTGATTTTTCCTCTTAGCTTTCCTTTTTATATCTCTTACAATGGATTAAATTTGCTCTCTTTTCCCTTAGCTATTAGAGCATATTTAAATCATTTATTTTATACTTTTTTCTTTTCTCATATAAGAAAGAAAAGCTATAAACATTCCTCTAAGCCCTGCTTTAGCTGCTTTCCATATATTTGATTTGTTATGTCAGAGTAAAAATAAATGAAAAATCAAAAGTAATAATAAAAGTTCATTGATGTGAAAAAAGGGAAAAGACTCCACCTTTAGTAAGTTCTTCCTCTGTTTCTTTGAACCATAGGTACAACTTTTTAAAAGCTGAATAAGACTCTTACCAGCTTTGTGATCCAGGAGTGTCTTTTTCAAGGGCCTGGAGACCATTTCCTGAAATACAATCATGAAGGAAAATAGTGCCCCAATCTCCCAGTTTCTGTGGGAGGATACACACCTGACCTCAGTGGGTACCCTGTTCCAAGTTGCAAAACTTGCTCTTGTTATAAAGATCTGAGTTGATTTATTTATTGATTGATAAAGCCAATTAACAGATGATCATCCTGATTACCAGGTAAATTTAGGATGAATGCGTGTGACAAATCATATTGTGAAGCCCTCTTACTTGAGGACTGGGAATTGTTTATCTCCAGAACACACATATATATATAATGGGTTGTATCTGCTGGGTGAGTTTTCTTCATGTATTTTTCTATCACTTCAGTGAATTGCTTGTAATGTGTATCACATTCTGGATTAATACTTTTTCAGTAGTAAAACTGTTTTCTTTCTTTTCTGTCTTTGTGGAAAGGTTTTCTGTTTTAGGAGCAGATTTTATTTTTAATTGTATTTCTTCAACAGTTTTATTTTCCTTAACATTCATTTTTAAATTTGTTTAAGTTGTCTTGAGTTTTGTTCTATGATACATGCATTATATAGAAGTGCATTTCTTAATTTCCAAAAATTTGGACTTAATCCTTTACTGTGATTTTAAATATTTTACTAATTAAGTTAAAATTATAGGACATCTTAATATATTGAAACTTTAAATGTGTTATACTGGATAAAATTAGATGTAAAGTCAATAATTCTTGACTTAGAAGTACAGATCTGTCACTCAACAGGTGTGACTTTTGACGTATTATTTAATATCTCTAAGCCTTAGTATCTTATCTATGATATAAAAATAGTTGATTGTGTTTTAAGACATAAATGTTTTGTGCATTTGTAAAATGTGGGTTAAAGTAAAAGTTAAATTCTTTGCATCATTATATTGACATAGGAGACTCATCAACCCTCCACTTCAAAAATAATAATTGTATTATCCAAAATTACATCTCTAATGACATCGATATACTCACATTAGTAATGAAACAATAAAGGCGGTGGTAAGCAATAGTGACAATATTATTTCTAAAAACAGAAAGTGACATCAAGGAGGCAACTGACTTATCAAGGGGGAAAATTTCATATTTAATGGGTAGTTTTCTTGATTGAAATAACAAATTACAGTTTACACCACTGATCAGAGGAGAAACTACATTATTCTCTTTATTTAAGGACTTTAATAAGGACTAGATAAGTTAATATTTTTAAAGAAATAGGAGAGTGACTGGAAAGATGTGTTTGTTAAATAAATAAACAAATGCATATGTGCTATTATCACAACCAATGGCTTAAACGGAAGCATTGCTATAACAATAGACATAAGGTAATTTCTATTAGAATCATTTGCACTTTTTTCTATTGCTTGAAATTTTCTATTTCTATTATCAGCTAAATATTTGCCTTTATTAAATGTATAATGCATAGTTTTGGAGTGGTTTAAATGTATTATTCTTTAATGTTTTGAACCAGCACTACCTTAAATATTAAATACTATACTCTGTCTACTTTATTGGATTTTAGTCCAATTTTGTTTCTTGACTTGTACCTTAATTTATTCGCATATGCTAGAAGATACATCACTCAAATGCACTTACATGTGCTTGCTTTTCAGTTATCAATTGTTAATATAATATCTATATTTGCTTTTAGAAATCATATGCCTAGAACTTGAAAAACACTGCTCTAAACAATGTTTAAATTCTTACCCTAAGAGTTAAGATGTTCTGACGTAGTACTTAGATACCAAGGAAAAAGCAAACAAAATGATCAATTAAGAATTTATTATTGAAGGGCATGTATATGAAATAATTATTACTAATTTCTAGTCTTATAATTTAATAATGAGTCAAAATTATTGTTGTTGGAATAGTGATGTATGAAAGATGTATAAATGTTAGAAAATGTTTTATGAACATCAACATTCAAGATTATAGCAGCAATCACATCG
>NW_007728359.1:148493-152605 GCF_000696425.1 Galeopterus variegatus
ATAAATGTTAGAAAATGTTTTATGAACATCAACATTCAAGATTATAGCAGCAATCACATCGCATGCCAAATTCTTGAAGTTATGCATAGTACAAACATTTTCTTTTCCTTTTTAAAATAAATTACTTTTTTTTACTGTATTTCACTTACAATCTTAAAACAAGTTGAACAACAAATAATATTGTATGTCAGTTAACAGTTTAAAATTAATTTTCTCTTTGTTCTTAAAAAGTTTCTGTGAGAAAGATAAGAGTCTAACTTTTCAGGTCCTCCATTTTGTTTATGAATAAAAAATTGACTAATGTTTGTAAATCTGGGATATAACGGGCATTACATGGCCTGGTAGTGGGATCACTTCAAATTTTTGCTACGTCTTTAGTTTGTGATTGTCAAATTTTAGTGTTCATAAAAACAATTGTGGTCCTTGAATAATAAAATTCAGATCCCATATTCCACTCATAAATATTCTAATGAGAGCCACAAATCTGCATTTTAAATAAGCACCTAATATTGTTCCTGATCAGGTTGACTACTGATTGTCCTTTGAGTGAAAAATACTTTCCAACTTATACTTTGTACATGTTTAACTTGCATGATTAACATCAGGCATACACAATTTCTTATTAGGCTTCATAGAAGAAATAAATATAATACATTTGTTTTTGTAGGTGATTGTTGAGTGTATCTGGAATACCCACAAGGCTTTCTGAAAGTCATACATTTGCTATCAAAACCTCCTTAAAGGTTATTATGTGTATTTTCTATGTAAATAAATGGGTTATGCAGGTTCTTAAGCACCCCTTAATTAAACCCGCACCCTAAACTCCAATTATTCCTCTTACATCTTGTTTGGATTTGATTAACATCTATTCTAATCCTATAAAGTAATTTCCAGGCTCTGCTAAGTTATTGTACTGTAAGTAAGAAATAATCATTTAAACTTCAACCTTCTCTTTTCAAAGATTATGACACTCAGATCTGATGGTATTACCGCAGAATTGTCAGCTCAGTTATTTTTAGAATAATTAGCTTCATTATATACAGAAGGTACACAGATATAAAATTCAGTTTCCTGATTTTAAAGTAGTTTTAGTAGCAATCAAATCCTAATTGAAAGAGGCTCACACCTGCTACCTTTATCCTTTGTCACTCTCTTCTGGAAAGATTTACTATCACAGGATCTAAACAATTATTAAGTATAGGTATAGAACTGATTATTAAACATCCACACACACACACACACACACACACACACACACACACACACACACAGAAGTTACTGTATTGAAATTACCCAATATTGTTTCTTGTAATTGTAAAATATGGTTTTATATAAGGTGGCTTTTGTTGCTAGAATATTGTGGGTACAAAGAGGCTGAATGATTTGATCAGGAAAAAGCTTGAAATAAGACTCAGGTGTTCTGACATAATCACTCCTGTTACATCAGTTCATTGTATTCACAGAATATTCACATTCTCTGTATCACATCAAAACTCTCCTAAGATGAATAAAAATATTCCTCCAGACCAGAAAATTCTAATTATGATAGGTCCATATGATTGCCCAGGTATACACATTTTTAAAACTATGCAATGAATAATACACCATTTGGGGAGAAAAAATAAAGATTAGGTTTAGTTGCCAGAAATACTAAGAGAGAGGATTAAGATAATCATATGCAGAAAAAGCCCAGGGAAAAGATTAACAGCTGAGAACTATGAGTATGTTAGTCCAAAAGATACCATGGGGCTTCTCAGGTTTTGCATATCATTGTTAAACAGGTAATGCTTCATATTTGAATAAGCAATATATAGCAATCTTAAAGGGTAGACTTAGGTATATCTCCTCTTCCCCCAAATATACTCATACAATAATTATTTGGTGTAATGAATCAATTTCTGAGATATTTTACATCAAAATAAAAGTTGACAGTTTTCCTTTCTTTTTTCCTCCAGGTTTTTAACTTTTTTTTTGTAATAGTTTTAAACTTAAATAAAAATTACAAAATAGTTTACAAACATCCTTGTAACCTTTTACTGTTATTTTAAACATTTTTCCACATTTACATTTTCTCTGTACCTCTCGATGAATTTGAATAGTTTTTCTTCCTTTTAAAATCAGACTCATTTAATAATTGTAATGTGTGTGTGTATATATATATGTATATACTTACACTCGGTATATATATATATATATATATATACACACACACACACACACACACACACACCAGGTGTAAGGCTACATGACTACACCAGTTGTTGAGTTAGGCAAATCATAACTGAAGCCAAAATGTTTTATTATTTTAGTTATACTAAGTTTCCATTTATATTGTCAGGGCTAGGGCTCAGACCCTTCAAACTCATTGTACAGACTGGGTCACCAGAACCCTCACATGCCAGGCTGGGTTATAGACCCCTCACATGGAGATCCACACTAGGTAATTAGGAAAGATCCCAGAAGCCATTGGCAGGTGACACAAGCTCAGTCCTCAGCAGTAGCAGCAGCAGCTTACAGCAGATCCGGCAGCAGTAGCGGCGGCATTCTTAGGGCATCTTGGGGCACTGGCAGCAGCAGCAACATCCTCCAGCAGCAGTAGCAGCACCCCCAGTGGCATCCCGAGGGCTGGGGGTGGGGGGCTGTGGATTAGAGCCACTCGTCCTTTATACTTAAGTCCATAACCCAGGACACCTGGGTGCACATTGCACAATTACATTAGTCAATAGCCAAGGAACACCTGGGTGCACATTGCACAATTACATTAGTCAATAGCCAAGGAACACCTGGGTGCACATGCATATTTACATCAAATGTTTGGCAAGATTCTGAACACCTGAGGGGCCCTGAACATTTTCCTGTATTTTCCCAACATCGGGTCTAGAATATTTTTTTTATATAATTGTTATGCAATTATGTAATTAGTATGCAATTATTGTACAATAATGTTAAATATTTTTCTTTACCCAGGAGAGATTACTAATTACTAGATGTACTTTGATTATTTTTTTTTTTTAATTGTGGTAAGAACACTTAATAAGAGGTCTACCCTCTCAGCAAATGTTTGAAGTATGCAATCCAGTATTGTTAACTATAGGCACAAAGTTGTACAGCAGATCTCTAGAATTTATCCATCCTGCGTAACTGAAATTTTATACCCAATAAGTAGCCACTCCCTAAGTTCCCCATCCCCCAGACCCTGGAAATCACTATTCTACGTTCTCCTTCTATGGGTTTGTTTTAGATACCTCACATAAATGGAATTATGCAGTATTTCTCCCTCTATGACTGGTTGATGTCACTTGATATCCTCAAGGTTCATCCATATTGTAGCACCTAAGATAAATATTACTAAAAAAAAAAAAAAAGACAAGTGTTGGTAGGATTGTGAAGAAAGTAGAACCTTTGTACACTGTTGGGGAGAATGGAAACGGTTCAGCTGTGGTTGGAAATAGTAGGGAGGTGCCTTGAAAAATTAAAAATAGTACTACCATATAATCCAGCAATCTCACTTTTTAGTATTTATCCAGAAGAATTATAATTAGGATCTCAAAGAGATATTTACACTCCCATATTCATCGTGGCATCATTTTTTGTAGTTAAGATGTGGAAACAACCTAAATATCCACTAATGGGTGAATAAATAAAGAAATGTGATTTTTTTAAAAAACTTAAAACAGTAAGCATTACTATAAATATTAGAAAGATATTTCTGTTTTTATAAACCATTTAAATCCAGTTAAATTATATTTAACTATAATTTTATATACTCTTAAAGACTGATGAATACATATTATGTGCAAAAATACATGTCTCTAAAATAAATAGATTTACCTTGTTCTCAAAGCGTTACTAACATTAAGATCATCGTGTGATTCATGAGCAGCCCAATGGGGTCACTTAGGCTTAAAAGAATTTTGGGGGGGTTTTTGTTTTTTAATTTTAGACCTGTCAAGAATAAATTGTCATCTTGGTCAGTTCTCCCTTTTGTTCAAGGGAAACCAGGTTTACCACTGAACAACTTATAAAATCTGTCTAGATAGTTTTTTCAGCATATTTCTTTTTTTTTTTTCGTTAAATTTTTATTTTGTCAATATACAATGTATATGATTATT
>NW_007728359.1:154380-156109 GCF_000696425.1 Galeopterus variegatus
ATATGCCAACAAGTTCGAAAACCTGGAGGAAATGGATAAATTTCTGGACTCACACAAGTTTTCAGCATATTTCTATTGTTGAATGACTAGGTGAGTCATCTGCTGAAACATGGTCGCAGAGGATATTTGCTGAATGGTGCAAGCACTCAGAATCTATCTAGGGGGATTAGAGCTTGGAGCAGACTATAAACCCAGTTTCTGAGTTCAGAGGAAAGTCACGATTTTTTTTTTAGATGTTGGGTTCAAGGCATCTTTAGATGGTTAAGTGAAGATGGCAGTGGCCACCAGATAAAAATCCCAGTTTGTAGTTTGAATGTTTTCAGTCATGACATAGATATCAGANTCAAATGTTATATTATTTCCTAAATGACTCAGTAATATCTTGTTTATATCATTATATAACCTAAATAGTACACAACTAGCCACAAAACATACAAAACAATTCTAAAATATGATTTAGAAGAACAGTTCTTCCTAAACTCCTGATTTCAATAGAAGCTCCATAAGAAGGTATCCTGGCTTCTGAACTTTTTTAGAAGTTGAAATTTCTGAAGTAGTGGAAACAGATTTTTACGTCTTTTTTGAGGCTTGTGTATCAAAATGGAATTAACAGTCTGCCATAGATAATCAGTCTATAAGCAGCATAGAGTTCCATACTGTATTCCTGTACTACTGCTGTTGTTTCTCCATCCTTCCAGGAGTGAGCATAATCAGAGAAAATTCAGTGTGTAGACGGTATGGTTAAAATCAATTTTTAACTTAATAAAAATGTTAACTTTTTACCTAAAATGGAATAATGAATACTTAGAACACTGACTAAAAACAAAAAAGCATTATTTATTAAATTTAAAAAGTGTTGATTTACTAGAGCCATGGTAACGAACAATTTTCCATAATGTGAATTTCGGAATAAGATATAAATTGTTGCACCTCATCTAAAGTAGTTCAATTACAGATGCAATGAGGTCCTTTTGTAAGATGACTTTCCCTCCAAGTATCAATGCCTGTATTCTAAAAGACATTACGTAACCAAGTCCAGGGTAGATATATGTAATATATAGTAATTCTCTGAAATAAACCTCCAGCTCCCTGTGCTTATTTATGGTGTTTCTAAGATTAATGCATGAGCCCAAATGAAGGGGATGGACCAGTGCTTACAGAGCCACATGCTCATTTCTCATAAAAGGATAAGGGACAGGATAATTAATGTGAACTGACTGTGACAAGAAGACATCCTGATTCTCCTTAAGTCCCTTTGGAATTTTTCTCAAACACTTTAAGCCTAACACCTTTTCACCTGTAAACCAACAAGAGAGTTAGGTTCTCAAGACAACAAGATTAGTCCACAACCCATAACTACCAGAGTAAACATTGCACTCCATGGAAGGAGCTTAAGGTATTTAAGGAGTTAATATCAGTCCTCTCCTTTTAACAGAGAAGTGAATTGTTTTAAAAGCTTTCACATTACAACTGCTTACATTGATTAGCCCATGGAGGATGTTAGGGAGAAATTAACTGAAGTATTTCTCTTGGATTATTTTTTTAGTACAGAATTTCCCAAAGTTATATAACAAGAAAAATTGCATGAGGTGCTCGTTGGGTGTCTCTGGTGGCTGCACGGGACCCCAACAGGATTTTCCTTTTCCTAGAGGGTTGGGGCCAAAGGGATTGCCCTTTTCTCCCCCCCAGGACATGGGGTAAAAAGAAATTTCACGAGATGGGTGAGCAC
>NW_007728359.1:156913-159165 GCF_000696425.1 Galeopterus variegatus
TTTAGGCCATCTGTTGTTTTTGCTTAGAAAAAGGGCGTGGTCCCACAGGTGCTTATTTAAAATAATAATAACTAATACAAAATAATAAAACAGATATTTAGCCACTTCCCCTTGAGTCTAATTCGTGACATGTGAGGTTCACCAAGGAATCATTTTATCAAGTAATTTTTAATAAGAGTTTTGGAAACATAATTAATAGCAGAAAAGCCATACAAAACACCCCAGTCTATGGTGTATATTGCAAAACAGATACTAAATATACTGTAGCAGTGGAAAATAGAATCTCAGTCAGGGAATAAAAAGGTAAAACAAATATGAGAAGAAAAAAATGTGTTTGTAAATAATGTGAAATAAAATCTGGAAAAAAATGACTGTTATGCAGCACAAGATAATTTATGTATTAAAATGACATATATCACTTAGAATTTGTAGATCTTCTAGATTGCAAAGTCAATTTTTCCCATTTCTGACTTAAAGATTTAGAACTTATTTCTTTACTGCATGGTAGGTCTGGGAATATCTATTAACTCACCCACTTAATGCTGTCTTCACATATATCTTGAAAACCATATGAACATAGAGCACGTTCACACATTTTAACTTGTACTACAACTTGTATGTACAGAAATTTGCAATTGCTGTTGATTTACCTTGAGCTTTTTCAGGGACAACATACTTACATTTGTACATGATTTAGTTTAAAAATTAGTCTAATTCAATAATTTAAACATTTATTTACATTTGTTGGGATAAAATTGATTAGTCTCTCAGTCTTTTATGTCTTCTTCATTAGAGAATGTGCCTGCATGTTTGGAAGAAGGAATGTGGAATGTTTGGGGGCACAATGAGTTCTATCCTCTGGGATGCTGTCTGTCAGGCCTTAAAAACTAACGTCACCTTAAGTGACATTACAAGTGGCGCCATTATGGGCCCACAAGGGTGTATAAATGTGGCAGCCCAAGATGGCGCCAGGAGGAAGTAGGGTGGGAGTGTCTGCGGGAACCTTGCCTTAGCCCTTACTGGCCAAATAAGCGCTTCCTTCGCTCGTGAACACTGCGTGATTGCAATAGCTAGGCATTGAGACAGGATGCATGCTCTCCTAACCTTTAAGCTGATTGGAGAATGTAAAAAACCTGCCTTCCCCATTTGCCTTTAAAAGCAAGTGCTTGTATGATAATAAACGGAACTGCTTGACAGAACCCCCGCGCGTCTGAGTATCCTTTAATGGGCTGATTGGGGCCGGCGGCTGTGCTCACCTCTCTTCACGGCTCTCTTCCCCCATCTCCTCCTAACGGAGACTGGAGGGAAAGAGGAATCGGGGCCATTCGCTTGCCCACCAAAAGGAACAAGGCTAGGGCTGTTCGGGTCGGCTGGCAGCGGACCCGACAGCTGTCTTTCAGTCACCTCAAAGTTATTTGTCTTCCTGATTTCTCTTGTCTGGAAGATGAGCATGCAGTGCTCTTGGCTCCCTGGCTATGTAGCCATCCCTTCCTGTCAATGCAATGTGCTTCCATGGGGTCTGAGTACCATTCTGGCACAGCTCTGGCAGTCTGCTCTTCAGGCACATCACAGAAGTAGCTTTCCTAAGGAAAATTCCTTAAGCAGATTCTTAGCAGTATCTGGATCCTGCCATTGGTACATGAGAAGCAAAGGCAGGAAAACAAACAAACAAACAAAAAAACCTCAGAGATTTCCCTCTGCCTGAGCTTGAAGCACCACCACAGGTACTTTGATATGACCCAATCTCAATCTAGTATGCAACAGTCTGCAAAGCAACCTCTTCTCAAAGTCTGTAATGTGTCAGATCCTCTATCTGCCCTCAATGGTAACCTCACAAAAACAATTTTCATCAATGGGTCAAAGTCCAGAGGGAGAAAATCCAGACCTGATTACTTTGCTGTCCTTTCCATAATCCTCTATGCCAGAAAATAGGTGGATTTTCCTTTCATATTCCTTATTTTGTATGCACCTTTGCTATACGCTGCACAGAGCTGTCATAGATGTAAAATATTTTATATTTTACATTACAAGAAAACATATGAGCTAGGTCTTCCCGTTTTAAATCTTGATTTGCTTAGAGGAAAAATAACCTGGAAAATGATCTCTTTACTAAATACATGTATCTAAATGCTTCTGTCTAGCTTTATAATCTTATTCTATATATCAGAAACTTGTTATTATCTTAGATTTACTTTTAGTTCCCCTTGTAGCCATACTAATTTGCCTACAGTCACAGAAATATCTTTAGCACT
>NW_007728359.1:159745-160603 GCF_000696425.1 Galeopterus variegatus
CTTTTAGTTCCCCTTGTAGCCATACTAATTTGCCTACAGTCACAGAAATATCTTTAGCACTCTTGTGTACATTCTATGCTTATAAGTGCATTATTAGTACTTTTCAAAATGTTCTCAATACAACACATTTACATAAATAAGCTTATTTGACAATGATAACAATATAAATTATATGCAAAACATGAGAATTACTCTCACTCCTTCCTCAAGTTGCACCAGTCCTGTGAAAGCAGTCTCTTGCCTTAGAAGTATTTACTTAAATAAAATATTTTCTTTTTCACTGCAGACTTTTTGATACTTAAGTGCCAAAATGTTTTAGCCTAAGTCCAGTTAACTGTCTATCTTCAGTTATTGTTTATGTCTTCTCTTTTCTCATTCATAACCCTCTTTATTTAGAGATAAAGAATTATTACTTCATTTCATTCTTTCTCTGTTACATTTTTTCCCTCTCTTTTTCTTCCCCCATCAAATATTCCAGAACATCAACACTAGTTCCTCTGTATTCTTTCTTTATTCCCTATAAGACCTCTGATGGTGTCTTCCCACTTCTTCAAATTCCACCTTTTTTCTAGAGTGTATCCATGTACCATTCAGTTAATCTTGTGGAGACATACCTATTTTTTTTTTAACTTTAACATTTACTCGTACATATATGTGGAGTACAGTGTGTTGTTTCAATACATGCATATATTGCATAATGATTCACTAAGGGTACGTATCATAGCTTCTTACCCATCAGTCCATCACTTCTCCTCTCCCCACCCCAGCCCCTCCTGGCCTCTGGTAGCCATTATTCTGCTCTCTACTTCTACGAGAACCACTTTTTTTTTTTTTTTTTTTTTTTTTTTTTTTATTTCC
>NW_007728359.1:160715-163776 GCF_000696425.1 Galeopterus variegatus
TTTTTTTTTTTTTTTTTTTTTTTTTTTTTTTTAGATTCCACATACGGGTTTTTGGATAGCATGTCTTGGAGAGGAAAGGGAATCCCCAAATTGAAAACTTTCTATCTGATAAGGGGAAAATTACTGCCATTCTTGTCTCAGATTTCTAAAAAATTAACAGCATACTAAAATGCTGTTTGAAAAGGTATATTTTGTGATATTTGGAGGTATTCCTAGAGATAACTAAAAAAGTCAAAATAATTATATATGTAAAATTTCATAGTCTATTTAGGTGAGTTTAAATGTTGGTATAAACTTTATTTCTCTACTTTACTTCTTAATAAACACAGCTCTTAAATTATTTGAAAGATTTGAAAACCCTTATAATTTAAAATCATGAGGAAACTATTTACTTATTATTCATCAGTCTTACAGTTAGTTGTTTCTATCTTAAATACCACTGGGTTAATTCACATAATTGTAGATGGGTTGGAATGCCATGTTGCAATGTCATCATTTCTAGTAAAAGGTGATCAAATTCTACATTACAAGTTCAAAACGACTGGTCCTTTCAATTGAGAAAAATAGGCATGATTTTTTCAGTTTTATTTATGAAAAATAGAGGTAGTTACAAAATTTTAGAGTAAAAGCCATAAAACAATTTAAAGTTGCTGTATTTAACTAAAGTTGATTGCTTTTGAGGAGTTGCTTTTCTCTTTCATAGAGCTTGATTGAGTCCATCTCTCTTTTTTTTTTTTCCCCCCGGTCACATAATATGTTACTTATGTTACCCAAAATCAATTTCTTTAGACTTTAAAATTACTCCACAAGTCTTTTAATTTGTTTAGTCTTCTCAGCTTTGCAGAGCAGGCTTAGGGTCTAAGAAAGAGACTACAGCAATTCCCCTTAAGGGCTTTTGCATTGACTAAGAAAGAGCAATCAAGCTTATCAGCTGGAAACAGTCTTTGGCTTCAAGCAAATAGAACAGTTTATCTACTACATGTAAAGAGTCTTACTGGGGCAGGCCAGCACCACTGCAAAGAAACAACTACCACAGCACAACAAAAGAATATTTAATTCCAGCTGGAGTAGTGTTCATCTTAACTTGGACCTGAGGTTAGGATGGCTATGGAACAAGCAATATGGAACTAAAGAAATGGCCAGTATTTTATAACTGGTGATTTATGAAAAACGAATCTTTGAAAATAATCCTGCATTTTAAAAAGCTAGAATCTTTTTATTTGTAACACATTTATATTGCAGTGTATGGAAGGAGCTCCTTTGAAATTATACTCGTATTTTAATTCAATATGTATCTTGTAACAAGATATTGGGTTAATATGGAGACAGTGAATTAAGTTCATATCTCTAAACCTAGTAGACTTTCTTTAAAAAGTCATTCTTAATATAACTGAGAGAAAGAAAAATAATTATAAACAAGGGCTTAATGAAAGAACAGAAAGTCCTCAGCAGCTAGAGAGTGGGAAACACAAATATTAGAGGGGGTACTGCAGAAAGGGGAAAAGAAGGTATACTGCTGTACAATTGTGCATAAGGGGATACAGGCTCAATAAAGGAGTCTTGCTAAAGAAAATACTTAATACAAATCTTAAGAAAAAATAGAGAAAAAAATATTTTCTTCCTTTCTGTACAGATGAGACTCCTACTGTGAGAACCAAGAAGCTAGCCTGGCAGAAGCATATTACTGCTCAAATAGGCTTTGGGTATGCTGATGGGACAGCATATTGTCACATTCAACATTGCTTCTAGAAAAGAAGCAGGTGCTAGAATTTTCAACAAGTATCTTACAAAGAGTAATATTTGAAACAAAAATTAGATGGCAGAATGGGACTATGTAGAATACATTTAAGGCAAATTTGTGACTTCTTCACTTGCTTTGTAATACCAACATAAGCAATTCAATTCATCTTTCTCATTTTCAGTATCCTCATAGATAAATGAAGGCAGCTGAACTGGATGAATTCTAGAGTACTTTCATGTGATAGTTTGAAAATTTTTGTCCCCTCCAAAATTCATGCAATGGAAACTTAATCCCCAATGCAACAGTACTGGAAGTTGGGGCCTAATGAAGGGTGTTTAGGTCTTTGAGAACTCTGCCCTCGTTTGAAAATTTTTGTCCCCTCCAAAATTCATGCAATGGAAACTTAATCCCCAATGCAACAGTGCTGGAAGTTGGGGCCTAATGAAGGGTGTTTAGGTCTTTGAGAACTCTGCCCTCATGAATGGATTAATGCCACTATAAAAAGGGCTTGCAGGAGTGGGTCCTTGCTCTACTGTTCTTCTGTCATGTGAGGACACAGCAAGAAGACTTTCAACAGATGCTGGTGTCTTGATCTCAGACTTCACAGACTCCAGAACTGTGAGAAAATAAGTTTTGTTCTTTATAATTTACCCAGTCTCAGATGTTCTGTTACAGCAGCATGAAATAGACTAAGACATTTGACATCAACAATGTTCATGATTTTCAAATACATCAATATTTTCTTCTCAATAAATAATAGTAGTTCATTTAACTGTACTTGAATGACATTAAATAACATTTTTTTAATGTAAGAGCAGTTTCATCACAATTTGAAATATACATAAGTGGTTGCTTAAAATTGTACGTATCCTGAATACTAAAAATGAATAAATAGCAATAGAGCTATAAATAGTTTCAAATGTGAGGGTTTATTCCTAACTAACATACATACATACTCCCAGTCTTCAATCATTTAACTTAACTAGTAATTAAATTCTTTCCAGCAAAAAATAATTAAAAGTTTCATTGCCACACTTTATCTTATAAATCTGAAAAGGAATCAGCACCAATCAATATTTGCTCACTGGCCACAGGTTTTTTTGCTTTTATTGCTATAATTTTGAACTTTAAAGGTATTGTTAATTTTTAGGTGACTGTGATCAGATAATATCATTTTCAGATGTAAAGTAGAAACTCTACAATGAGATTTTTCTGTGTAGCAACACCGTAATTTCAATCTTTTTCCTTAGGGAATTTATTTTTGAAGTGTCTGTGTTTCTCTTCCTCTTGCTTTGTTTCCTTCCTCTGGGTTTCAAAGTT
>NW_007728359.1:164401-180758 GCF_000696425.1 Galeopterus variegatus
TTTTTTTTTTTAATGCTCATATGAAAGATTTTTTGGAACACTGCCATTTTTCTAACCCACGAAGCTGTTGCTGTAAATAGGCTTGCTCTTAGATAACTCCTTCTGTAGCTCTGTTCATGATTAATTAGCATTTCTAAAGAAGTAAATGAGCATCTTGCTTTTCACTTTCCTTGCAAAATGTTTGACATATTGTGAATATTTAATTTTGCTGTATTGCTCTTAATATACGCTAATACGTGCTTACAATGTGATAAAATATTATAGTGATGGACCGGCCTGTGGCTCACTCGGGAGAGTGTGGTGCTGATAACACCAAGGCCTCGGGTTCAGAACCCATATAGGGATGGCTGGTTCGCTCACTGGCTGAGCGTGGTGCTGACAACACCAAGCTAAGGGTTAAGATCCCCTTACTGGTCATCTTTAAAAAAAAAAAAAAATAGTATAGTGATAAGACAGGTTTAAGAATCTCAGTGAAGTGATTTTAATGCTCTTCTTTAAAAGTATGACGACATGGTAACTCACCTATCATTGATAATGATACCATAACAATAATCTAAATATGTAAAATAAACTGATTAGTTCACTTTATTTTTATTTGGGAAGTTAGGCTTTTGATATTCTTCTACATTCTTAATTATTCTTAACCATTCTTAATCCAGGAGAGTGGCCAGATATGCATGAAGTAAATTTTTTAGAAAATTAAGTGCATTAGATTTACCTTTAATGAACACAAGGATTTTCTATTTGTTCATTGACATATTTCCAATTCCTAAAAGAAAATTACTTTACGCCTTGAATATAAAAACTATATTTTTTATATATCACAGTTACACAAAAATAGACATTAATTTAAAAAATAAGAACCCACAAAAATATAGCCCACTTATCTTTGACAAAGTAGCAAAGGCAATACATTAGAGAAAAGATATTGATCTCAACAAAGGGTGCTGAAACAATTGGACATTCACATGCAAAAACTAATGAATCTAAGAAAAGACCTTATATCTGTCACAAAAATTAATTCAAAATGGATGATAGACATAATATAAAATGCAAAAGTATAAAAATAACTGATAAGTTGAACTTCCTTAAAATTAAAAGCTGCTAAAACAGAATAAAAAAAAAAAAACTGCTCTGTGAAAGACACTGTCAAGAAATGTAAAGAGAAGCCACAGACTGATAGAATAAAAAAAAAAAAACTGCTCTGTGAAAGACACTGTCAAGAAATGTAAAGAGAAGCCACAGACTGATAGAAATTATTTGCAAAAGACATATCTGATAAAGGACTGCTAACCAAGATAGATAAATAACTCTTAAAATTCTGCAATAAGAAAATAAACTGGATTAAAATATGGCCAAAAGATCTGTGTAGACACTTCACCAAAGAAGATACAGAGATGTCAAGTGATCATATAAAAAATGCTCATCATCATATGTCATTAGGGAATTGCAATATAAAATAGCAGTAAGATACCACTGACCCCTAATAGAATGGCCAATACCAAAAATATTGACAACACCAAATTCTGGTGAGTATGTAGAGCAACAGAAACTCTCATTGCTGGTGGAAATGCAAAATGGTTTTGACGCTTTGGAAGACAGTTTGGCAGTTTCTTGCAAAACTAAATATATTCGGATCTCACAATCCAGAAATCACTCCTAGGCATTTACCTAAATGAACTGAAAACTTACGTACAAACAAAAACCTGCGCAAGAATGTTTGACAGCCTTATTCATGACTGCCAAAACTTGGACGCAACCAAGATATCTTTTAGGTGAATGGATAAATTAACCATGGTACATCCAGACAAAGGAGTATTACTTAGAACTGAAAAGAAAGGAGTTATCAAGCTATAAAAAGATATGGAGGAATCTTAAATACATATTACTAAGGAAAGAAGTAAATCTGAAAAAGATACACACTGTATATTCCATTGATATGACATTCTGGAAAAGACAGAACTGGAAAGACATCAAAAAGATTAGTTGTTGTCGAGGTTTTAAGGGGAATGAGGGATAAATAGGATTTTGAGGGCAATGAAAATACCCTGTCTGATACTAAAATGTTGTATACGTATGTTATACGTTTGTCAAATCCCATAAAATGTACAATGCCATAACTGAAACTAATGTAAACTATGAACTTTGGGTCATAATAATGTGTCAATGTAGGTTCATCAGTTCTCAAAACTGTACCATTTTGGTGGGGGATGTTGATAGTGGGGGAGGCTCTGGGTTTGGTGGGGGCAGGAGATATATGGAAACTCATTACATTTTCCACTCAATCTTGCTGTGAACCTAAGATTGCTTTAAAATATAAGTCTATTAAAAAAGCAGAATATATTAAAGGTTAAAATATTTGTGAGCCAATCCTCAAGTTTTAGAGAGAAAGCAGACTGCAAAGGGCTAGGTGACTTGCCTACAGGTAGACAGGCAATTAGAGACAAATTCATAAATAGAAATTAGATTCCTTGTTTCATGTCCTCCCAGTACCTGTCCACCAGTAATATTAAGGCACAGATTTTCTTAGATATCTTTTCTGCAGTACATACTCCATATCATCATTTCCTGGCCACGACACTTGATCTGTAACAAGAATACCAGAGTGTGTGTTTCTTGCATATGTCTAGTCTAGCCCAATACAGCCACCAGCTGAATGCAGCTTAGAGAATAACGCCTAACTGACAGCAGGTAGGACAGAACTATCCAGCCCAGTACTAATTGGATTTCTCGCCCACAGAATCATGATATCTATCTATCTTTATGTATATAAAAGAACAAAAAGTGTACTATGCAAAATTTTTCTTTAAAATTTAAAACAATATATTGTTCTAATTTGTTCCAAATTTTGAGTTCAAATATAAATTTTACCAACTTATTTCTAATGCATATGTTTCAGTCCGTTTTTTGTTGCTATAACAGAAATACCTGAGACTAGGTGATTTATAAAGAAGAAAGGCTTATTTGGCTTAGGATTCTGGGACAGCTGCATCTGGCATGGGCCTCAGGCTGCTTCTACTCCTGGCGGGAAGTGGCAGGGAGCCGGCCGGTAGGAGCAGATCACATGGCGAGAGGAAGCAAGAGAGAGAGAGGAGGTGCCAGGGTCTTTTTAAGCAAGGAGCTCTCCTGGGAACTAACAGAACAAGAACTCAATCATTAATCCCCCCTGCCTCAGGGAGAGTATTAATCCATTCATAAGGGATCCGCCCCCATGACTCAATCAGTTTCCAACACTGCCACATTGGGGATCAAATTTCCACATGAGTTTTGGAGTGGACAACACATCCAAACTCCATCAGCATACCATTTCATTTTTTAAATATGATTTTCTCATTTTTAATTGATTTACATATTTTTAACAGTGATTTATATATATCTACAATACCTAATCATTACAGAATTTTTCACGGTTATAACCAGTGCTAAAAGAGATCGATGATATTCCTGTTCTGTTTCAGTTATCCATTTCTATATAAAAAGAGCTCCAATACTTTGTAGTTTAGAAAAACATGAGTTATTATTTCTCAAGATTCTGTGGGTGAGAAATCCAACTACTGCTGGGCTGGATAGTTCTGTCCTACCTGCTGTCAGTTAGGGGTTATTCTCTAAGCTGTATTCAGCTGGTGGCTGTATTGGGCTAGACTAGACATCTGCAAAAAACACACACTCCTCATGCCAAAAATCTGTCCAAAATAGCATCAGCACAAAGCCAAGTATTGCATCATGTAAATCAGGTCCAGATGCAGCGGAACCTTCGTAGGGCAGTTTCTCAGTTGTATCTTCTCAGTTTACAGAAGCAAAAAGATAAGTTCCTGAGGTTTCTCTAAATCTGAATATCTGTGTATAAGAAAGAATCGTCTTCCCTTCTTACCCTTTCACCTAAATATAATGACAAGGCAGAAACAGAAAAAAATAATCATAGAAACAATGAAAAGGAGGAGAACGGAGGCACACAGCAGTCACAGGTCCACAGCAGTTTTGAAATCCAATTGTACATAAACTCTTAGGGATTCCTATTTCCAGAGCAGGGAATGTTTTTCAACTAAGGCCCAGTTTTCCTCCCTGAAAGTGTATTTCTACAGCTTTTAGAACTACCTTCTGGGAGCTTGTTCCTGCCCTTTGAATTCACCCTTAATGTTTTGATAAACAGACTATGTTTACAGCTGAATAGTTTTCTCAGCTACTTTCTGCCCTTAAAAGATAGAAGGCCCAGATTCTTTTTTTATTCTAAACTAACTCCTCTCCTTTTATTCCAAGCTGTTGATTCCTTGACCAGTAGGATTCCCTTAAAAACATTGTTGCTTTCAACAAAGACCATTGGAATTTACTTAATGTTCCCAAAGACTCAGCCATAATTCCTTTTAAGACATATATATCTACACTATAGGCAGGCAAGGCTGCTTTAGGACAATGCCCTTAAGATTCCTAGAATCCATTTTGTCTTGCTACAAGGGATTACAAGGCACCACCTTAAATATTTCAAGGACTTTAATAAGGGACATGCAGCCTCAGTTTCCTCCAAATCTGCTTAAAACTGAATTGCCCCTTCTTCAATCCCTCTCTCCTCCAGGTGGCAGGTGTAAACCAAGTAGCATTTTGAAAATTATGCCTTGAAATATGTTTAATTAGTCTTCATATTCATCAGATATATTTTTAATCTATGTAATGCATTCAACAGTCCTGCCAGTTTTTCCACCCAAACGTAATGTGCCCACTTTTCTTCAGTCTCCAATATCAGTATCTTCACTGAATTCACTAGTCTTCTTGCTGTCTTTCTGGACTTTGCATACTGTTTGATCCCAGAGCCAATACCATACACATTAGGGTTTTGTTAGAGCAACAACAGCTTTCAAGAAGAAGAGAAACATTCACCCTGTGGGAGAATTGGTATGTGCACAGAGACAGAGAAACAATTAATAAAGGGTATCTTTGAATATTATCTACCCCATGATCCATCCATATCTGCACATGTGGTTTTCCTCGAATATGGCAATATGTAGAAGGGTAGGGCCACATGACTAAAAGCTGAAAACTGCATATTTGGTAAGTCATGGGATGTGGAATGCAAGGATAACCTAGGCTTTATAAGTTCCTTTTCATAGATGATATTACAGTAGTCTCCCCTTACCTATGGGGGATATGTTCTAAGATCCCCAGTGAATGCCTGAAATCTTGGACAGTACCAAACAATGAGGGTACATGAAAAAAATCATGGAAAGATTCTTATTATCTTTCAGTTCTATTTTTCCACAATCTTTTTGAAGTACCTTCATATAAATACTGTTTCTGCCTATATACACATACCTATAATAAATTTTAATTTGTAAATAATTCACAGTAAGAGATTAATAACAATAATAAAATAGAACAATTATAAAAATATGCCAACATCACTACTCTTGAGGTTTGGGGGCTATTATTTAGTAAAATAAGGGTTACTTACACACTGTGATACTGTGACAGACCATCTGACCTAGAGGGCTACTAAGTGATGAACTGGTGGGTAGCCTAGACAGTATGTCCGTGCTGGACAAAGGGATGGTTCACAGCCCAGGTAGGATGGAGCAGCAGGGTGTGGAAGGGTGCGAGATTTCATCACGCTACTCACAACAGCATGCAACTTAAAACTTATGAGTTGTTTATTTCTGGAATTTCCCATTTAAAATTTTCAGACTGTGGTTGACCACAGAAAGCGAAACCACACATAACTGGGGACTACTTTATATCGAGATTTCATCACGCTACTCACAACAGCATGCAACTTAAAACTTATGAGTTGTTTATTTCTGGAATTTCCCATTTAATATTTTCAGACTGTGGTTGACCACAGAAAGCGAAACCACACATAACTGGGGACTACTTTATATATATTTAATATATTCAATTTTATTTGTATGTATATATATGCATGCATATATATATATATATATATATATATATATATACACACACACATACATATTTGCATATAATGTAGCATAGATAAACAGTAATATTAAATCATCCTTTTCTCTGTATTCCTTCCTATCATACACTTCTAAAAGAAGTAGTTCTTGTAGAGATGAAAGTAGTTGCTCAGGCTGTGAAAAGAAATATCTTCCTTTTTAAATTTTGTCAATTGTATTGTGATACCTCTGTCAGTCTCATATACACTAATTAGCAGGAAGGCATATCTCAAAGACAAGATAAGTACAAATTGAGAAGCAATATAGCTTCATATAAACCTGACTTCAAATCCCACCTTCTCTATTACCTATTGGTATTGCATTAATAAGCTTTCTCAATGGTATAGTAAGAGTTTATTCATAAATTTGGTTTTTTCAAATGAAGCATACTGCTTGACAGTTTGATAATTTACTTATTAAAATCAAGTATTCTTACTGGATATGAGGAACCACTAAACCACTACAACCTATTGGACCATCTCTGAGAAGCAAGCAGATTTTCCCTGATAAAACTCCATAATGTTTGTATAACTCTATAATATAAACTCTTGAACTTTCCATAATGTTCATAACTCATAAAAATACAGTGAAGTACCTTGTATGAAAATTGGTTTAAATAGTAAAAAAGGAAATGCACATATTTATATTTCTAATCCACCGCACTCCTAAGCGGCGCACTGTAGCAGTGCGCCACCAGGCCGGCCCATTAATTTTTTTGATTTAAACAATTATAGTTCCATGAAGGAAAGATAATATGACAAACCCAGAACTCATGGTAATAGTTTAATTAACACTCCCTAAGTAGGTATTGTTTTATTGAATTATTTAGATGGCACAGTTTGTGCTTAGAAATTAAAAATGATAGAATATTTTCTGGGGAAAGAAAATGAGGAAGAAAGGGAAAGTGTTTAATGAATTTTTTGGAGGAAATACATGTGATCAACTTAATTGCTTCAAAATTCTACTTTACATCAAATTTGTTTGAATATGTCTTGTGTATAATACTAAATTTGGCTACTATTGTTTTGAAACCAACTTGTGGAGGCAGTATGGTAGAAATTTATGTATATTAATTTGATCAATCCATATAACACCAATGGTAAAAATTATCTTAGAGAGGAGGAAGCTGAGGTTTAAGTTGACATAGATTAAATTCAACTTTAAAAACTTCTGTCCAGGACATATTGAGTAATTTTAGATTCAATTTTTTCTATTACTCTTTTTTATTAACTGAGGTACAAAGAAGGTAAGAAATTTAATTCTCTGTAATTTGATGTTCTAGCTTTCAGGTTTCAGCGATTTTACCCACCGGTTATGCTCTTATTGATTTATGTAAAATTTAGTTATTAAGTGAATGCAGAGACCACACAAAAACCTGCACATGGATGTTTATAGAAGCTTTATTTATAATCGCCAAAACTTGGAAGAACCAATGTGAACTTTAATAGATGAATGGATAAATAAACCATGATGCACTCAGACAATGATATTTCTTTTTATTCAGAACTAAAAATAAGTGAGCTACCAAGCCATTAAAAGTCATGGAAGAAGCTTAATGCGTATTACTAAGAGAATAAAGCCAATCTGAAAAAGCTCTGTGCTGTGTAATTGCAACTATATGACTTTCTGGAAAAGTCAAAATTATGAAGACAGTAGAAGGATCAGTGGTTGCCAGGAGTTAGGAAGGCAGGAGGGATGAGGAGATGGGCACAGAGGATTTTTTAGGGCTGTGAAAAAATTCTGTATGATGCTATAATGATGGACACACGTCATCGTACATTTGTCAAAACCCATAGAATGTACAACACCAAGAGTGAACCCTGATGTAAACTATGGACATTGGGTGCTAATGATGTGTCAATCTTGGTTCATTGATTATAACAAATATGCCACCACCCTGGCAGGGGAGAGTATGCATGTGTGGGGTCACAGGGAATATGAGAAATCTGCACTGTCCACTCAACTTTGGTATAAAACAAAAACCGTTCTAATAGAGTCTGGAAAAAATGAAACACAAAAATAAAAGCCTCTAGACTTGATCCTCTCGGGGATTAGGTGTTCACAAACGAGGTTTTGGTAGCCTTCCCTGTGAATTGAGTGAACAATTGAAGCAGAGCTATTCTTGAATGGTGATGGTTATCCCGACTCCTAATAGTTTCCTTATTGGTATGCCAAACACAAACTAAAAACCATTAAATGGCACATTATCATTTTAAAAATACACGAGTAAAGAACGTTATTGTATTTCAGGAGAGAAATGTTTACTATCTATGAATAGGAGAGAAATGTTTGCTATCTATGAAGGATAGATTTCCTGTAAGGGTTTCCAGCATTCCGTAGCTTATACATTGGTTTTACATATTGGAAGTCAGAACACAAATTGTTTTTAGTCCTAAAACATTGACATTTCTCCTTGCTTTTTTTTCTTCTTCCACATATGCAAGGACACAAAGCATATTTCTTAGAGATTAATTATTGCAACCTAGGTAGTAATTACGATCAAAGCAGTATGTTTTCACATTCAAATTATCTTAGGTTGCTAAGCTCTTTTGACTCCAAACCCCAATGATTAAGCCACTAATGAGGATTGTTTTCTCTCTCAGAACTGTAAGCTTAAGTATGTTTTTATGTAGCTGAGTTTTCCCCTCTATCTTAAAAACCTAGGTAGTAATTACGATCAAAGCAGTATGTTTTCACATTCAAATTATCTTAGGTTGCTAAGCTCTTTTGACTCCAAACCTCAATGAGTTAGCTACTAATGAGGATTGTTTCCTCTCTCAGAACTGTAAGCTTAAGTATGTTTTTATGTAGCTGAGTTTTCCCCTCTATCTTAAAGCTCATTAATTAGAAGCTGACTTCCCCAAGTTGTAGCTTTTTAATGTGCTGCTTTAGAAGAGTTTTCTCTGCTTAGCATTAAAATGTCACTGTATCCAAACAGCTTTTACTTTCTCTTAAAGCATTTTTATAGCAAGTGCAACAACACAGTAAGAAAAGAACTAAAAGAATAGATAAATTTTGTGTTTCTGAATTTCAGAGCTTTTTTGTTATTTCTTTTAAAAAGTGTAGAAAATATTTTTGCAATTTGGGATTTTTCTGATTAACATGACATTAGAACCAAGGTGGTATGCTCTGGGTAAGGTGTACTCTTAACTTTCAAAACACCAGAGGCTATAGAATTTTGGCATATGCTTTCCATAACTGTTCATTTGAACCAGTCAAGAGTCTCTACTGAGTGCTTCCCATCCCCATAGCTCATCATCTCTTTTTATGAAGTTTGCTTAAGCTTGTTTATTTCTCAGACATTAGGTATGTGCAAATAACCACATGCTTTTCTTCATAGCCAGACACCACTAACATCCCAGATTTCTGTCATGTTTTATTTCACTCCCATTTCTCACTCTCAGTCCTATCCCGTCAAAGGAAATTATTTAAAATGTGTTTAATGTGTATTCTTTTATATATCTTTCTCAAATATGTAGTTTGGTTTCATGTGCACATATTTTAAGTGTTTTTTAAACATTTTTAATCATCATTTCATTCCCTGCATAACCATTCTTCACATTTGACTTATATATTCCTCAGTATTGGATGCAATTACTGTCTCCAACTTGCTGCTATCACTGATACTCAAACACATACACACCCCTCTGTGACAAACGTTCATAAACATATCTTTATCCCTATGGAGCGCTTTGAAAATTTCTCTACGATCCATATGCAAGTGGGGGTTTATCGCTTCCTAGGATTTGAACATTATAACTTTGAGTAATACTTGCTCTCCATATGGCTAGAGCAATCTACATGCATACAAGTAGTGCAACGGGCCCCTATCTACAACACATGATTATACAGAGTTTTTCTTTGCCAAATTTATTGTTGTTTTAAAATAGATATTTCTAATTACTGAGCACCTCTTCATATTGATTCAGTGACTTGGATTTCTTTTCCTTAAGTCACCTGATTGTACCTTTTCTTTACCTTTCTGATAAGTTCTTGGTTTTCAGGAATTCCTTGTGTTTTCTTGGCTTCGGTCCTTTGATGTTATTACACATTTTGAATATTTTCTTCCAATAGATCATCTATGTTATCCTTAATACAGGTGTTCTTTTAATTGAATTTCCTTTATTTTAATGTATTAAACATGCCATTTTTCATGATGAAATTTTCTTTTAGAAGGTGTTCTTCTACACCATAATTCTCTTATCTTTACACTTTTAACTTTCTAATGTAGACCTTTAATTCACCCTAAGTCCTCCTTAATAAGTTGTTGTGTGTGAATCCAGTTCTATATGGACAAAGATGCACACAGTAAATTTCTCAAATAATAAGTTATAAGTAGCACTCTCTCTATTAGAGGGTTTGGACGAGACCACATAGCCAGCATGGACTATTTATTCATTTATTAATGTTATGAACGGCATTATCACTTTATTAAAAACTCTTTGCTGGACCATAGTAGAATTTGAGAAGAGTTTAGGTAAACACTGATTTTGAAATTAGAAACTGACAGAATGTTTAAAATAATAATAACACAAAAGTAACATGAATAATCTACAATAATCCAAAATTACATATCATTTTTTATATAAGAAAATTAAATGCCCTTGCTGGCTACTCACATTGTATAATTTTCTAGGTTAAAAAAAAAAAGCCTTAATCTAAGTGTTAAAATATGTTATAGTATGTTACAACATCCATGCAACTACTTCTAACCACATCCATCTAGTGACAAAATTAGTCGAGTGTATACGTGAGTAAGATGGAAATTCCTATCTTTACCCCTCTAATATGGATTTGATACAATACCGAGATGGAATCATTTGATAAATATGAAGTAGAAGAGCGTATTTGTATTTTTTAAATTTAAAACAAAATTATAAACAATATGGGAGAAAGTATGTATCAATGAGTAAGAATATGAGAAGCATATTTGCTAGATTGTTTTAGATGTTTGCCACTGCAAGCCCTTGGTAGAGTTCAAGACTACTGGGGAATCTAATGTCATTTGATCTCAAGAATATGAGAGCCAGGCTGTCAGCCTGTTGAAAAAGATTTACATGGGATCACTTCATCCATTCAACATTTTTTCTTTTTTTCTTAAAAACTATAACATGCCAGAAGCTTTTTTTAGATATTAGGGATATAAAATGGTATGAACACATACAATTCTTGTCACAGAAAAAATGTTTCTTCTAGTATGGGAGAATTAGAAAATAAATGCATGAATAGTCATATACTGTTCAGATTCTTTTCACAGTTGAATTAGGGTTTATCACAGTGACCCTACAAAATGTTCACTGATAAAATACTGCCCTTAACCAGTTGAAATTACCATCTTAGTTGCTGAAATCCAATTATAAAAAAGCCTTTCTGTTAATTTTTGACAGTTAATGCATGGGAGAAGCAATCCCATCTTTGCCTTAGATTCAGTTCAAAACTTGATAGGGGGAAAAAAATACTTAATAGGAATAAAGGATGGGATTCAAAGTAAGACCGTTTAATAACTCAAAATTAGCAAGTAAGATTTGGATCTTTACAGAGACCAAAAACTTTATCTTACTAATCCAGCAACCACAACCAAATTATAAGACTTTATTTTACTAATCCATCAACCACAACTAAATTATAATATTTTATCTTACTAATCCAGCAACTGCATTTACAATGTAGGAGTCTCAATTGATTCACTTGATGTTGATCCAAAAATGCTAATCTACTATGCAAACATTTTCCCAGTCTTTAGAAAAAAGTCCAGTAAATTAGGGATTAATTGCTAGCCTAATCTTCTTAGCCTCCACTGACTCAATGGTAGATTTTATCACTGTTTGAGGAAAGACCAAGCCAAAATACAACCACCAAAGTCAGCGGAAATAAGTTTGGATGGAAAGAATATCTTTACTTTTAATGCCTCTTGCTAAATTAGATGCATCAAACCCAGAATACTTCCATTTTCATTCTGAGCCCAATTTATTCAAAGATATGTTCTCCCAAGATAAAAGAATTTAAGGGATTATTAAGTATGAATGGATTTAGTTATAAAGAGAAAGTCTGATAAATCATGTTTTCATGACCACAGTAAATTGTATAATTGACCATATTTCTCTGTGAATTAGCTACTATATAGAACGGAGCCAAATTTGTGACCTAACTCAAGCAAGAGTAAAATAAAGTAAAGCAAAATTACAGCATCTTTTTTTATACTAATGTCAATACAGATTAGCCTATTTTTCTTTTTCCCTTCTTATTTTATATAATACCTGTCTCAATTTTCAAAAGTATATAATAAAAACCACCTATTTTTTTTTTTTTTAAAGAGTGCTGGAAGGAGTACTACATGAAGAGATAAAGTAAAAGAAGTTGAATTTGTGGTCCTTTAAATCATATTAGATGAGCAGCAACTAATATTCCAGGTCAGCCTTAAGAATGATCTTTAAAATTATTTTAGTAGATTTTTTTTCCTTAGGTGAAATCTGCTAAGAAAAGGCATTATTGACTATGTCTACAGTTTCTCTGTGAGAGTAACTAACTGATTTAATTGAAGTCTTATTTTAAAAATGATTGGTGGTCTAAATGCACTCTCCTTTATCTGATTAATTAGCACAGTTCTTAGTTTTTACACTAATTAAAAAGTTTATATTTAGACTGAAGAAAAAAATGACTGCAGATGAAAATCTTTTTCCCTCAGACTATAAAGAAATTTTAACATTAACAAGAATATGCAAAAGTTAGTGATTTCTTCAATATTCTCTTTACAACAGAGTCGACCTTCCTATTGCTTACTCTGTAATGTGACCACCAACAGCCGTGTAAGATAAGCTGATTCATCACATTTGTCTCTTAACCCCTCAAATCTAATTTTGGAAATATATTAGAGTTAATTTTAAAAAGGGTACAAAAAGCCAATTTCAGCTTTTACTCTAAGGCAAAACTTTTTCTAAGAGATGAGGCTATTTAATTATTCCCAGTTGAAATCTTTCATGTTTTTTTCTAAGTCTTCTTAAAACCTTGAAAATGTGTGTGTGTTTTAGTATCTTGGCATTGATCATTGTCATGGAACAGAATGTGGATCTCATCAACACAAATAATTGAATAGCTTATAGTTGGTAAATTAATAAACAAATTACTTAGGCTGATTTACAAAACAACTACTGTCTGGTTCTCTTGAATATTTTACAAATAAATGCCTAGGTTACTGACATTTTTTTTTTAAAGTTACCTTTGGATGTCTAATATTATGTAAAAATGCCTGTAAGCTAAGAGTTATGTGCAGTTCACATGAAGGGGCGAAGTCTTTCTTGTGGTCATAGAAAACTTAATTTTCCTAGTGCCACATATTCCTTTTTAATTCTGCTTCCAGTATACACTATACCACAAGAGGATCTGTAGTGGATTGAATTATGACCACCTAAAGCTCATTGAAGCTTGGAATTGTGTCCCCCAAGTTTCATGTATTAGAAACTTAGCCCTCACTGTGACTGTTAAAGAGGGTGGGAAATCCTATTATAGTAATTGAAAGGTGGAGCCTTAAAGAGGTGATTGAATGGTAGGTCTCTGTAGTATTGAATGGATTAAAAATGGTGGTCATGGGTATGGTTCTAAGGGCTTTAAAGGAAGAGAAGAGTCTGTCTCTCTCTCCACTTCTACCATCTTGCAGTTTGAGACCCTCAAGTCATGGTCACCACCACCAGACAGACTGTGAATGGATTAAAAATGGTGGTCATGGGTATGGTTCTAAGGGCTTTAAAGGAAGAGAAGAGTCTGTCTCTCTGTCCACTTCTACCATCTTGCAGTTTGAGACCCTCAAGTCATGGTCACCACCACCAGACAGACTTTGGACTTCCCAGCCTCAGAATCTGTAAGCAATAATTATTTTCTTATAAATCATCCAGTTTCAAGTATTCTGTTATAAGCAACAAAAATGGACTAATACAGGATCTGCCCTTAATTCCCTCTCTAAAAACCTATTCTAACATACCTGGGATCTTGCTCTTAATGCATTAACTGTTTAGGTTGGATGACTGCAAAAATAGCTAAGGTTTACTAGCCATGTACAATGTTCTAAGCACTGTTATAAAAAAATCTTCACAACTTTTATGAGTGTGGTATTACTATTCATGTTTTTCATGTAAGAAAACTGAAGCACAGAGTGCTTAAGTAACCTGCAAAAATATCAGACATTTGGTTCCAGTCTGCAGGCTAAATACCCTATTTTATCAACTTTCTTTGATTTATTTTCCCATCAGATACACTACCATTTTTGTCAGTCGTTTGGACTCCCTACAATCTGTAGCCCAAGGACAAGTGCTGCAGAGCCCTTCCCCCAAACCTCCTATTAGCCTAGGACTCTTCTCTCCAATTCTTGTCCAGTGCTTCAGTCCTATTCCTATTTATGTTGAAGAATAATAAAAAGTTTTAATGAAATCAAGTTAGAAAAATCAGAAAAATTCCTAACTCAGCTAACTTCCTGTTAAAAAATTATAGATAAATACATAAATAGAAATATATAAAATTATGGGATATGCAGAGAGGTTATTTGTTTCAAATCAGACAAGTATTTCTAGAGAAGATGCGCACCTGAGGTAGGAAATAAACAAGCTTCAATCTGAAGAAGTAAAAAGGTAAAAGTAAATTGTTCAAAATTACCGAAACGTTCAGTGGTATAACAGGACTATTTAATCTTCTGTTTACATGGATCCCACCCATATGCATTCTGTTTTTGTTCTTTACCCATCATACTTTAATCACCCTGTGTCTGCCTCTACTCAGGTATTTTCATCAAAGCAGACTACATAACTTTGAAATTGTCAGAATAGAGATTTTGCTTTGCTTGTGACTAAAGTAGTGACAGAAAATAGGCAACTCTTTGATTGGACTTGAGGTAGTAAAATGTTCCCAAAAGTAACACTGTTAAAAACCAAAATAATAGGCCCTCAAGGACACCAGACATGGCTTTTTGATCTATTTCTATAGGCCAGTGTCTTGCATAATACCCAAAACATTGTTGATTATTTAATAAATATTTGTTGAGTAGGTGAATTGAATAATCTTGCATTTGTCTAGATGTTTTCTGGTGATAGTAACTGAGTTCCAAAATATGTATTGCTAATGATAATTCACACTGGGGGAAATTAGGATGGTCAGTGATGGTGCTCGCTTCGGCAGCACATATACTAAAATAGGATGGTCAGTGATGACATGTAATAGTTGTGAATCTTGGTTCATGCACTTGAGTGGGTACAACACATTTAAAAAAGTAATAATTCTATATTTAAGGCCTTACCCAATGTTCTGTAGACACCAGAGCTAAAACAAACACCTATGTGCTATTATTTTATTGAGGAATATAATCCTAGGGAAGCAGAACTGGGGTGGGAAAAGGAAGTGTGGCCAGAAAGGATAAAGACTAAAAGGAAAAGAGTGTATTAGGGCACTGGCTGTTCTCTAAGCACAGATGATTGCTTGGCCTTTAATAATGTCCTTATGCAGACATTACAAACTGCTGCTTTGTAGGATAGTCCACGGGTGGGAGGAAGACAACGAATATTCATCTTGTGGTTCTTCCCGTTATGCTAGTCTGCTGTTTTCCCTCAGTTGGGAGATTACTTTAATGATAGTTGGGCCACACTTTCCAAGTTGTGTCATTATTTTAGCCCAAGGTATGGATTTTCTCCAAGTCCAGAAGTTATGGGAAGAGCCAATAACACTGGGGTCTAGCTTATCAGTCTGGTGCCTGGCTCCAAGTCTGCTGTGCAGAGGGGTTCACAGAAGTCATATACAAATGGTCACTTGTTAGTTCTGCATTAGTCCATGAAATAGTGTCTATATGGTCCAGGACTCAGGGGTTATTATAGCAATAGCTGAATCCAGCACTCTTGGGAGTGGGGAGGGAAGAGAAGCAGGCAGAGAAGATAGCAGTGCTGAGAGAATCAAGAGAGACACATAAGATATGCCAAATACATGCAACTTAATTTTAGTTTGAGTCATTTTATTACTTATGTGTTGCTGAGTAACGACTTACAAGATTTACTAGCTTAGAGGATGCCAATGGAAATGGCAGAGTATGCTGCTCCAATGGCCCATCTCTCCACAGAGACCTCAAAAAAAAAAAAAAAATCAAGCAATAACCAATCACAATCAACTTTGCCAAAACTCTGGAAAACAAGGGATTACACCAACCAAGAGGATGCTTAATTAATAAAAAGCAAGCACAGGAGAAAAAAGCCTGAAGAGAGGAAAATATCTGATTTTCAGAACCACATTAAAATATTACAAATTCTCAGTTATAAAGAAAAAAATATGAAGCATTCCAAGAAATAACAAATTGTGTCCCATTCAAAGAAGAAATTAACAAAACTGTCCTTGAGAAAGCACACTGCTATTGCCAAATGGAGAGTTTAAATCAACTATCTTAA
>NW_007728359.1:180771-195395 GCF_000696425.1 Galeopterus variegatus
AACTGTCCTTGAGAAAGCACACTGCTATTGCCAAATGGAGAGTTTAAATCAACTATCTTAAGTATACTCAAACAGCTGATGGAAACATGGAGAACAATGTATGAACAAACAGAGAATACAAATAAAGAGAAATTATAAAAAGGAACCAAAGCAAAAGACTGGAGCTAAAAAGTACAATAACTAAAATAAAAGTCTACGGGAAGAGTTAAATAGCAAATTTGAGCATCCAAAAATAATTTAGTAAATTTGAAGCTAAGGCAATTGCAATTATCCATTCTGAAGAAAAGAAATAAGAATAAAAGAAAATGAACAGAGCAAAAAAAAAAAAAAAAAAATCAAGCAATAACCAATCACAATCAACTTTGCCAAAACTCTGGAAAACAAGGGATTACACCAACCAAGAGGATGCTTAATTAATAAAAAGCAAGCACAGGAGAAAAAAGCCTGAAGAGAGGAAAATATCTGATTTTCAGAACCACATTAAAATATTACAAATTCTCAGTTATAAAGAAAAAAATATGAAGCATTCCAAGAAATAACAAATTGTGTCCCATTCAAAGAAGAAATTAACAAAACTGTCCTTGAGAAAGCACACTGCTATTGCCAAATGGAGAGTTTAAATCAACTATCTTAAATATACTCAAACAGCTGATGGAAACATGGAGAACAATGTATGAACAAACAGAGAATACAAATAAAGAGAAATTATAAAAAGGAACCAAAGAAAAAGACTGGAGCTAAAAAGTACAATAACTAAAATAAAAGTCTACGGGAAGAGTTAAACAGCAAATTTGAGCATCCAAAAATAATTTAGTAAATTTGAAGCTAAGGCAATTGCAATTATCCATTCTGAAGAAAAGAAATAAGAATAAAAGAAAATGAACAGAGCCTGGGAGACATGTGGGACACCATCAAATGTACCACCTTATGCATGATGGGAATCTCGCATGTAACATTTTCAAGAATAGACCATATGGTAAGCCACAAAATAAGTCTAAATAACTTTTTCAAAATTGAAATTATAGAGTTTTTTCTATGACCATAATGGAAGGAAGCTAGAAATCAATAACAGAAGGAAAACTAAAAAATTTATAAATGTGTGAAAATTAAACAAACCCTTAATGTGTCAAAGAAATCATAAAGGAAATTGGAAAATATTTACAGATGAATACAAATGAAAACACAACATTAAAAAAAAAACAAATATGGGAGAGCAAAAGCAGTGCTTAGAGAGAATTTTATACCAGTAAATGCCTACATTACCAAAGTAGAAAGATCTCAAGTCAGTAACCTAAAATTGTACCTTAAGAAACTAGAAAAAAGGAGAGAAAACTAAATCTAAATCTAGAAAAAAGAAGGAAATAATAAAGATTAGATTGGCAATAAATTAAATAGATGATTTATTATCTTTTGGGAGAATAAATAATTGAGAGAACCAACATAGCCCAAATTTGGTTCTTTGAAAAGATCAACGAAATTGATAAAACTTTAGCTAGATTGGCAAACTAAAAAGAAAAAAGATGCAGATGACTGAAATCAGAAATTAAAGTGGGGACGTTACAGAAAGAAAAATAAAAGAGAATACTATTAAAAATTGTATGGCAGCACATTAAATAACCTAAATCATAAAAATTCCTAGAAGCACATAAATTTCCAAATTGACTAAAAAAGACATAAAAATATGAGCAGACCAATAGCAAGAGATTGAATCAACAACAACAACAACCCTCAGTTAAAAAAAAAAAAAAGAAAAGAAAAAGAAAATGTCTAGGAACTGATGGATTTACTGATGAATTCTACCACACTTTAAAGAAGAATCAACACTAATTGCTATGGTCTCAGTGTTTGTCCTCTCAAAAGCACATATGGGAGCTTGATCCCCAATGTGGCAGTATTGAAAGGTGGGGTCTTTAAGAGGGGATTAGATCACTGTGTGAGGACTGCTCCCAGGAATGGCTTAATCCATCCATTCATGGAGTAGTGAGTTAATGTTTAATGGCTCATGATGTGTGTGAACTGGTGGTTTTATAAGGAGAAAAAGTCAGCACATTAACAAGATCTTTTGCCAGCTCTCATTATGTGATACGCTGAGTCTCCATGGGACCTGTATCAAGAAGAAGGCCTTCACCAGATATGCCCCCTGGACCTTGGAATTCCCAGCCTCCTTTATCCTGTAAGAAATAAATTTCATTTCTTTATAAGTTACTCAATTTCAGGTATTCTGTTACAAGCAACAGACTAATCCACCCATCTTCTCATATTCTTTCAGAAAATAGAAGAGGATGGAACACTGCATAATTCATCCTATGAGGGGAATATTACCCTGTTATCAAAGTCAGACAAATACACCACAAGAAAGAAATCTATAGACCAATAGCTTTTATAACTATAGATGCAAACATTCTCAACTAAATACTAGCAAGCCAAGTCCAGTAGGATTTTGAAAGGATTATACACCATGACCTAGTGGGGTTTGTCTAAGTTATGCAGGGTGATTTAATGTGAGAAAAATCATTGTCATAAGCCACATGAGTGAAGAAAAAAATATGATCATTTCAAATGGTGCAGAATAAGTATTTGGAAATATACAATACCTTTTGTGATAAGAAATTCTCACAAAATAGGAAAGAAACTGAATTTCCATAACATGATAAAGGGCATTTATGAAAAATCCACAGCTAATATTGTACTCAATGCTGAAACACTGAAAGCTTACCCTTAACATTAAGGACAAAGTAAGTATGCCGGCTTTCACTACTGCTATTCAACATAATACTGGAAGTTCTACCTACAGCAATTAGGCAAGAAAGAAGGAAGTAAAATTATTTTTGTTTACAAATGACATAATTCTCTATATAGCAAATCCTAACAATTCACAAAGACCTAATAATTCAGTAGAGCTAGTAAACAAATTCAGCAAAATTTCAGGGTATAAGATCAATACATAAATATTAGTTGTGTTTCTATACAATAGTGATGAACAATCTGAAAAACATTAACAATTCTATTTACAATAGCATCCAAACAAATAAAATACCTAGGAACAAATTTAACCAAGGAGGTGATGAACTTGAATACTGAAAACTACAAATATCAATGAAAGAAATTATAGAAGATATAAAAAAATACAAAAACATCCATGACAATGGATTTATAAGACTTAATATTGCTAAGATGGCAACAGTGTCCAAGGCACTCTACAGATTCAATATAATCTCTCTCAAGATTCCAGTGGCCTTTTTGGCAGAAATGGAAAAGCTGATCCTCAAATTTACCTGAAATTTCCAGGTGTCCTGAATAACCAAAACAATATTTAAAAAAAGAGCAAAGTTGGAGTACTCAACTTCCCAATTTCAAAAATTACTACAAAGCTACAGTAATCAAAACAGTGTGGTACTGGCATATAGAACAATGGAATAGAGTTGAGGGTGCATAAATAAACTCATGTCTGTAATCAATTGATTTTTGGTCAAGATCATTGAATGGGAAAAGAATAGTCTCTTAAACTAGTGTCATTAGGATTACTGGATATCCTCATGCACATAGAGTTGGACTCCCACCTCACACAATATACATCAATTAAAGGGTTTTGTTTCAGCATGACAAAAACATAGTGGTACTTGATAGAGGTTAATTAAATGTAAGAGCTAAAATGATAAAACTTTCTCTTAGAAGAAAACACAGGGGTAAATCTTCATGACTTTGGACTTGGCAATGGAGTCTTTGATATGACACCAAAATCACGTTGGGCTTTATCAAAATTAAAAACGTTTATATGTGAAAGGCATTGTGGAGAAAGTGAAAAGAAACTACAGAATGGTAGAAAATATTTGTAAGTCATATATCTGATAAAGGTCTGTCCATGATACATAAATCATTCTTAGAACTAAGCAATACAAAGACAAACCACCCGACTAAAACATGAGAACATAAACATTTTACCAAATACATACAAAGGGCCAATAAGCACATGAAAACATGCTCATCATTAGGTAAATGCAAACAAAAACTACAATGAGATACCACTTCACACCCACTAAGACAGTTTTAATCAAAAAATGGAAAATATCAATGTTAGTGTGTATGTGGAGAAATGGAAACCCTTACATTTTGTTGATGGAAATTTTAAATGGTGGTGCTGCTGTCGAAGACAATTTGGTGATTTTTTCATAATGATAAACATAAAATTATATGACTCAGCAATTTCACTTCGAGGTATATACTCAAAGAATTGCAAACAAGTACTCGAACAAATATACGTACACATAGGTTCATAGCTGTATAATTCACAAAAGCCAAAATGTGAAAACAGCCCAAGTGTCCATCAAAGGAAGAAAGGATAAACCAATTATGGCATATGCATACAATGAAATATTATTTAGAAATAAAAAGAGATGAAGGACTAATGCATGCTACAACAAGGATAAACATCCCAAACCTTATGCTAAATGAAAAAATTGAGGAAAAAAAAATGTCACGTATTGTATTATTTCATTTGTATGAATTGGTCAGAACAGATAAAACCAGAGGGAGAGAAAGGAGATTGATGGTTTCCAGAAGCTGGGAGAAGGAAAAAAAATTGAGGAAAAAAAAATGTCACGTATTGTATTATTTCATTTGTATGAATTGGTCAGAATAGATAAAACCAGAGGGAGAGAAAGGAGATTGATGGTTTCCAGAAGCTGGGAGAAGGAAGAATGGAGGAGACTAATTGCTTAATGGGTGCAGGGTTTCGTTTTGGGTGTGACAAAAACATATTGGAACTGGATGGAGGTGGTGGTTGCACAACATTGGGAATTTACTAAATGGCACTGAATGTTTCACTTTAAAATGGTTGATTTTATGTTATGTGAATTTCATCTCAATTTAAATATAAAAGAAAGGCAGCATACATTTTTAAAATGTTTTAATAAGCAGCCTTTTGGGGAGAAAAACACCTAGTGTCTTAAAACAATAATAAACTGTTTGTATCCCTCACAATTTTTGAGGAAAAGAAATTTGGGAGAAGCTTGCTAGGTGGTTCTTACTCAGGATCTCTCTGGAGATTACAGGCTGATGTCAACCTGGACTGCAGTTGTCCCAAGACTCTAACTGGCATTGGAGAATCTTTCTCCAAGATGGAACATTAGCATAGCTCTCAAGTCAATATTCATTATGGAGAGGTTCTTTTCCACATCTCAAGGGCTCTTTAAAGATGAAAAAAAGAGGAGTCAATGTCAGAGAGGTACAGTGTGAAAAACCTCACCCACCATTGCTGGCTTTGAAGATGGGAAAGTGGGCAGCCTTTAGAAGCTAAAGAAAGTGAAGAGATGTGTTTTCCTCCGAAACCTTCAGAAGAAATGCAGTTCCATCAGTACTTTGATTTTAGCCAATGAAACCCATTTCAGACTTTTAACCTCCAGAAAGATAAGATTAAAAACTTGTGTTGTTTTGAGGGCCCAATGGGTGGTAATTCTTTAGAGACAAATGAGAAACAGATATAGAAGTGTTTTGCCATTTTTCTAATGAGGGAACAGCAAATGCTAAATGAAGCAATACAGACATAGACATAGATATATAGATTTGTGATTAGGTAGGCATATAGAACGACTCTTCAAAAAGTTCACAGAAGGGAAAAATGGAATTAAAAAATAGTATTGATCTTTCCATGAACATTATGAAGACCCCTGGTATTTGTATGTGTGAGTGTGTATGTATACGTGCATGAGGGATATGAGTGATTGAGGTTAGACTGGATAAATACTATCACCAAAATAAAGTTTTTGCAGATGTAACGATTTTGAAACAAATTCTTAAAGCACGGTATAGACCAAATGGAAGCCACAGAGCCTAATCTTAAACCATTAAGATTAGTGATAAGCATTTGATTTCAACATTTCTAAGATAAATTCTGTAATGGTGGAAATCACATTTGTTAGAGAACTGAAAATAATGCCTTCAATAACGTGATAAAAATTAGATATCATAACCTCACCACACAGGATTTTAATCACTGCCTTACCCATTCAGGGAAACATGTTTCCTAGATAAGGTTACTATGCTAATGACTTTGTTTTGTTTTTGATTTTTTGGTGGCAGGCTGGTATGGGGATCTGAACTCTTGGCCTCAGTGTTACAAGGCCATGCACTAATGACTTTGATTTAGCACCATCTTGGAAATAAACCTACTTTCTAATACATTTCTAATTTTCTGGATTATTAAAGTTGCTATTAACTAATTTACTATCACTATTCCCATTCATCTTCGAAGACTTGGAAATTTTATGCTCCAATGTTACAGTGTAATATTCTAAACTTTTTACAAGAGAAATGCTATGTTATTAATAGCAAGTGGTAGCTGATGGCATATATTATGCACTAGGGATTAGATTTGATTTACAAAGCTCAGGAATTCCCCAAAAAAGGTGTAAATTTATAGCATATGGATATTGGGTTATATTTCTAAGTTTTATGGTATTCCAAGGGGACTTCTTTTTCTCTAATATAAAGCATCTTAGAAAAGTTTTAGCACACAGTCTATGAGCAACATTCCCTTGGGGTACTATAAAAATAAATTATGAAGTGTCATAATTAAGAATACAATAAAAATGTATTTTAATTAAATTTATTAGAGAACATTTATCTCTATGATAATGTACAGAATGGCAAAAGGTCTATTTTTGCCAAAAATGCCCTTTCTGTTACAGATTAAATTATGGATTTCATAATTGTTAACTCATGATAAATTCACAAAGTTCTCTAAAACCATAATTGTGTTGTTAGCCAGTGCTCTTGTGTTCATACTACTTTTGTTGAAGAAAAAATTATTCAACAATACTTGGTAAAGCATGGTAAGAAAGAATTTATTTGGGATCACTGCAATGGGGTCTTGCACTTGCATTTTTTTCCGAAATTAATTTTTTGCTGAAAACAGGCCAGGGTGATCAGACATCACCGGGAGGTGGTGGAGGATGAGGAGCCTGATCAGATATTGAGAGTGATCAAATAATGAGAGTGGGTCATTCTTGCCAAAATATTGTAGCAGGTTTCTTTGCTAAAACTGTATTTGACACAGATGGGCCTAGGAGAAGGTTCAGAAGCCTGACTAAAGTATGGCCAAGCAAAGAGTCTTTGTCACTTTGAGATTCATAGGATTTTTACATATACAAAGAATCACAGAATGTCAGACTTGGAGGAAAATTTAATGATCATGCAAAACAACGTACACCTTTTCCCATTAAGAAACCCAGTCTTATAAAGATTATGAAGGGTATACAAATTCATGTAGTGTGTTACTAGCAGAATGGAATATATAACCCAGTTCTTAACTGTCAGGCTTAGGCCCTTTCCATTCTCCATACCATATTTTGAAACCACTTGCCTATCTCAAGTCATTGATGAGGATCCAGACTCACTAATATAAAATATTATCTCTTTGAAACAAACTGTTAAACTTTCTTATTTATAATGCAATACTATTGCAAAAAAAAAAAAAATTGCTACCATATTACCTATTTTTTGAAGGAAATACACAGCTTGGGGAAATCCTAATTTACTTCTGTGATCAGCCTAAATATTAGAATTTTTTTATTTTCTCCACCAAATAGCATACAAAGCCTTCAGCTGAGTGGTGGGGTAGAGTTGTGATGAACATAAAGGACACAATGAACAGAAATGATAGAATAGTGTTTATATGTAGTAAGGAAGTGGACTTTCTAAGGGCATGGAGTAAGAATGACAGTGCTGAGTATTAATCTGAAACATGTTATCATTAATTTAATATTAAACCAGTGACATGGATTGCATGTTTTTGTCTACAGCAGAATTCAGCTGCTTGAGTAAAGCACAGAGAAAAAGAATAGTAGGCTTTACTTGTGGGTAAGAGGGGCTGTGTTTGAGGATATTTGCAATAGTTTGAGTGTAAAGAACAAACCATGAAATCAAATCTTGGAAGACGGGAAATGTAGAGAGTAAATTCAATGGAGAGATAGATGATGTAGTGACGGCAAAGAAGTGTTGCCGTGGTGAGTGGGAAGCATGGGACTGGGGGTCTGAGAGATTCAGAAATTGCGCAATTACCTGTGATATTAAAGGTGTGCCTAGGAATCAGTATATGTGAACCAGGAGCTTAAGCAAGAAACATAACATGTCACGGAAGAAGCACAAGAGAGCAGGTCTACATGTGACAGCAGAGCAGAGAGGGCTTGGAGGCACTAGTGAGCAACAGAGAAAATGTCAAGTCCATGCCTCACAGCCTCCTCCTTTAGACTCTGAGATTAAATAACAGTAAAAACAGCTTCTCCTTGATAATGCTACAACCAGGTGGTATCCTTGGCTCTTAACAAAGGCCAGAAAGTGAGAGTATTCAGAGGTTAATGATAGAGCAGAGACTGCTGCTAACAGATAGGGACTTTCAATGAGAGAGAAGAATGTAGGGGTTAGTAAAACTAGGAGGATTATAAAAATCATGATAATGATAAAGAATAATTCTGTAACTATAAAAAAACTCAGCAAAATGAGATATTCCCACATAAGCACTGTATTTAGGCAGGCAAGAATTCTATCATAGTGTCAAACACTAAACATCATGCAATTTATTCATAAGATAGATGCCCTGACTCTCAAAAGCATCCAATTTATTTTATTTGTTTTCCAGCTAAAGTGTAGATTAAAATCAGTAAATTGACAAGGGTAAGTAGCAGTAATATTTTTTAAAAGACAAAACCAGTATGGGACAGCCCGGTGGTGCACTGGATAAGTGCGCCGCTTGGGAAGCGCGGCGGCGCTCCCGCCTGAGGGTTCGGATCCCACATACAGACCGGTTCCCGCTCACTGGCTGAGCGAGGCGCGGGGGCAACACCGAGGGTTGCGATCCCGTTGCCGGTCCCCGGTCTGGTACGGGGGCAACACTGAGGGTTGCAATCCGTTGCCGGACACGGAAAAAGACAAAAAGACCAAAAAAAAAGACAAAACCAGTAAAAATATAAAATAGTGGCAATCTGACTGAGGGAGACCAGAAAAAGAAAGTAAGTCAGGAGAGACAGATAGAAGAGGGAGGGAATAAATGAAGAGGAGGAAGGAATAAATGAAGAAAAGAGGGAAAGGGGAAGGAAAGAAGGGGGAAAAGAGGGGAAGGAGAAAGGGAGGGAGAGAGTGAGAAAGGGAGAGAACAACAACAAAAGTAACATACACGTACATTACATATTGGTATGCTAGTTAGAAGCCCTCCCTGCACCCATCCATAGTCTCTAGGGGTAATATTATACTCTTGTAGCTTTTCATAACACTCTTAGAAACTTCAAGGTTCCATATTTACACAAAATTATTAGATATCTAAATCCCCAGGACCCAGGACCCATCCTGCACAGGAGTAGAATGAAATTCTTTGGAATGATGGAAACATTCTATACCTTAACTAGTTTCCCGACTATGCAAACTATGTGCTTTTAAATTCATGAATATTTTTGAGTGTGATTTATAAATGAATTAAGTTGATGAAAAAATTAATGCCTAGATACTAACCCTAGAGTTTCTGATTTAAATGTTCCCAGGTGCCATGGGCATCAGGTGGTGCTAAAAGTCTCCAGTAGATTCTTACTGAGAACAACTATATTCAATTTTTTTTCCCCCTCAGAAATGGAAGTCTCATGCTGTCCCCATTCAAATGTACTTATCAAATTGAGCATTACTACGTGTGGACAACATGACAATAGGAGCTGTATCAGTCAGCTAGGGCTGCCATATTAAAATACCAGAGCTTAAACAACAGGAATTTGTTTTCTCACAGTCCAGGAGGGTGGAAGTCCAAGATCAAGGTGTCAACAGTTTGATTTCTCTTGAGGCCTCTCTTCTTAGCTTGCAGACAGCAGCCTTTTACTGTGCCCTCACATGACCCTTTCTCTGTGCATGAGCACTCCTGGTGTCTCTTCCTCTTCTTATAAGGACACCAGTACTATTGGATTAGGGTCGTACCCTTATGACCTCATTTAACCTTAACTACGTTTTAAAAAGACTATATATATATATATATATATATATATATATATAAACCCAGTCACATTGGGATGTTAAATTAAAAAGCAGGAGGCCATTGGCCTGAGGCTGCCTGCCTACATTAAGTTCCTCCATAACAAATCTAATTTAGTATGTAAACAAACCTAACTTATGAGTATTTTTTGTAACAAATAGCTGAGTTTTGGCCAATCACCCACAGCTGAGCTTCAGCCAATCACAGGTAGCCAACTGATCAGACCACGCCCAAATAAGCAGAGGCCTAGCAGTAGCAACCCAGATGATTTCTCTGCTTTGCAACTGTGTTTGGCCTATAAAAGCTAACTGTTCATACCTGCTGAGTGGAGCTCTTTGAACCTCTTCTCTGAGTCCAGACTGATTCATGAACTAATCTTTGCTCAAATAAACTCTGTTAAATTTATTTTGTCTAAAGTTTATTTTAACAGGGGGTTAACTTTGAACCTCTTCTCTGAGTCCAGACTGATTCATGAACTAATCTTTGCTCAAATAAACTCTCTTAAATTTATTTTGTCTAAAGTTTATTTTAACAGGGGGTTACAGTTTCAGCATACCAATTTTGGGGAGGGCACAATTCAATCTATAACATGTGCCTCCTATATTGATAAAATAGACTCACCTGTGAAATTCTTCTTAAAAAATTGAACCTAAGTCTAAACAAGATTTTATGGCTGACTTCCAGTTTACAGAAAACTCAGGGAAGAAAAATAAACTCTATGACAAGGAACCACACAGATGACTCCAGAGGAAGAGGCTACAAGATGTCCAAAAAAAAAATTGAACTGGACAAGTTACACAAGAAAGAAAGATCTTACTCATGACTACTACGATAGGGAAGACAGACTGAGCTCAACTCTGCTGAAACAAAAGGGTGGAGAGTTTTAAGCACTGGGATATATGCTAATGGAAAAGAACTGTGGAACATTACAGGGGAGATTGGTCAATGTAATTAGGATATCTTTGCTTACTAATTGGTACTTAATTGGTTCTTCCCTTCTCCCCACAGAGACTGAAAGACAGAGGTACTACATTCCTTGATGATTACATTTCAAAGGGATGGCTCCCAGGTCTTTGAGAAAGACATTCCTGGATTGTAAAACTGTGAAGAGGCTGGGGGATTTACATCTCAAAGGAGCAGAGAAAGAATTTACAATTGCAGGTTTCTAAAGAAAATGCCATGAGAAAAGGTGGGTCAGAAACCTATAGGTAGGAAGAGACTTATCTAAAGTTTTGCAAGCTGATGGGAACATTAAGACCTTCTTGGTCAAGAAGTCTGTTTCTTCAAGACTCAATGGCATGAAGAAAAAGAGGATAAGGAAGACCTCTCTAGTTTAAAAGACACTTAAAAAACAAAACACAATGCAAGATACGTATATTAGAGTACACACTGAATTGAGCACACCAACTTCAAAAAGACTTTTTTGGGGGAAGAGTATCCTGAAATTTTTTTAAAGTAAAAATCTTTTTTTTTTTTTAATCAACGTGTATTTATGGGCTACAATGTGATGTTTTGATATATGTGTTGTTGGGAAAATATAGGAAAATGGTCAGGGCCCCTCAGATGATCAGAATCTTGCTGAGCATTTGATGTAAATATGCATGTGTGCACAGGTGTTCTTTGGTTATTGTCTAATGTAATTGTGCAGGTAAACCCAGGTGTCCTGGGTTATGGACTTAAGTATAAAGGATGAGTGGCTCTGATCTACAGTGTCCCCACCCCTGGGATGCCCTCAGGGTGGCCATGGGGAGGCCACTACTGCTGCTAGAAGCTGTTGCTGCAAGCCGTTACTTCCAGGGCCCCTGGGACCCTCTGCAAGGCCACCACCACTGCCAGACCTGTAAGCTGCTGGACCTGTAAGCTCTTGCTGCCATTGCTGAGAACTGAGCTCATGTTGTCTGCCAACGGTTCCCAGGATCTTTCCCGATTACCTAGCATGGACTTTTGTATGATGGGTCTGGTGACCCAGCCTGGCATGTGAGGGGTCTAGTGACCCAGTCTATACAATGGGTTTGAAAGATCTGAGCCTTAGCCCTGACAGTACAAATGGAAACCTAGTATAACTAAGATAATGAAACATTTTGGCTTTAGCTATGATATGCCTTACTTGACAACTGCTTTACAAATGGCATAGTCGTTGCAGGATTCCAGGCAGGTAAAAGAGCCCAGCAATTTGAGTAGTCATTGCAGGATGCCAAGCAGGTAAAGAAGCAGAAAGCACCTTGGGAGGAGGAGGGGGTGTGGCTACTCTTGGGTACGTGGTGCCCGATGGCTGTTTTCCTGTTGAATGGGGTCTGGCTGTTGCTCACTGTACTGTGAGCCAACATGGACTAGAAACCCCATGAAGCAGCACAGTTTTGAGACTTGCAGCAGAAAGCAGACAGGTTGGAAGTGCGAGTACTTGCCCTGGAGGCTGAATTACAGCAACAGACTATCCCTGCTTCCAACACTGAAGATGTATAACAAACCTGATGGTGAGTTGGGGGAGACTGTGAGTCTCCTGGAATGACCTGCTCATCAGAAAGGGAAGCATGAGCAGCCTATGGGACCAGGCAGATGAGTAGGCAACCCCCCAGGTGACCCTATTCAGTACTTATGTCCCGTATACCCAAGTCAAATTGGTGGGCTTGGGGAAACAGTAAAGCAGCAGAAACAGGAAGAGCCCCTGGCTGCTGCAGCTATGGGACCTAGGGGTGGATTGTGTAACGTGGTCTGGAGATGATGTAGTAAACGTATGTTGCATATGTCCAAAGGCAAATGGCTCGAAGGGTGCCACTTAAACCTAATGGCTCGATGGGTGCTTTATAAACCTGAGAAAAGAGTGCCACATGCAGATGGGCAGATGCCCCGAGGATGGGTACCTCTGCAGGATTTCAAGTATGTTTTCACCTGGTAAAAAGGTGGAAAAGTTAGCCTCCACTACTATGCACCTGTCTCTGTGGCAGCAGTTACAGAATAGCTGCAGATATGCACAGGGGCAGGGCAGCCACTCCTTGATGAACTGGGTGAATGCAGCTGTTTGAACTGTGCGGGTGAACACCACAGAACTACCCAAGACTGTGAGTGAATAGCCCATGTAAGCCGAGCTGGTTCAGGTGATTCAAGAGCCAGGGATGAGACAGTTAGATATTAATAGCCAAGACGATGGAAAAAGGCCCTGAGGACATTTCAGAAGTTTGGGAGAGCACCCCTCCCATCACAGAGCTGGAGGCCTAAGAGAACTGAATTTCTCTGGAGGATGGACCTGGTATGCCGCTGCCCTCGGAAAACTGCTCTCTGCACTCTGGCTGCTCTGGTTAGAGAAGCCCTGCCTTGGGCGGCCCCAAATGTGATTCATGTAGGAGCTCTGGAGAGCACAAGCCAGAAACCTTGGTGGTGTTCACGTTGTGTTGAGCATGCAGGCTGGCAGAACTTGAGAGCAGGGGAGGCATGGTGGCCTCCACCCAGATTTCAGAAGATGTATGAAAAAGCTGGGGGACTCAGGCAGAGATTTGCTGTACAGGTGGAGCCCCTGCAGAGGTCATCTGGGGAGCAATATGGAGCAGAAATGTGGGCTTGGAGCCCCCATAGAGAACCCCCACTGAGAAAATGTCTACTGGAGCCAGGATGCTGGGACTGCTGCCAGGAGCCCAGAACTGTGAGGCCGTTGGCAACAAGCAATGACTGCCTGAAAAAGCTGCAGGAACCAGGGCATATCAATGGTCTGCACCTGGCAGAGCTGTAGGAGTGAGGCTGCCCAATGCTTTGGGGGTCCAGATGCCCCATTGTGCTTAATGTTTGCCCTGTTTGGGTTTTGGATTTGTTTGGGGCCTATTTTTCCTTTCTGTTCCTCCCTTTTGGAATGGGAATGTGCACCCAATGTCTGTCCCACTGTATCTTGGAAGTAAATAAACTTGTTTTTGACTTTTTACAGGTTCATGGCTGAAAGGAGTTTTGCCTTTGGTCTCAGATGAGACTTTGAACTTTTAAGTTGATGCTGAAGCAAGCTAAAGACTTTTGGGACTGTCGAGATGGAATGTGTAATATGTGAATGCAAGGGTCAGTTATCTTCTCTAAGGGAACGTCGTGGAAGATTCTGAATGCATAGATTGTATGGCGAGGGACCCTAAAGGGGTGGATTGTTGGGAAAATATAGGAAAATGGTCAAGGCCCCTCAGATGTTCAGAATCTTGCTGAGTATTTGATGTAAATGTGCATGTGTGCTCTGGTATTCCTTTGTTATTGTCTAATGTAATTGTGCAGGTAAACCCAGGTGTCCTGGGTTATGGACTTAAGTATAAAGGTGAGTGGCTCTGATCTACGGTGTCCCTCACCCCTGGGATTCCCCTGGGGCCACGGGGAGGCCGCTACTGCTGCTGGAGGCCATTGCTGCAAGCTGTTACAGCCAGGGCCCCCTGGACCCTCCGTGGGGCTGCTGCCACCACTGGACCTGTAAGCTGCTGGACCTGTAAGCTGTGGCTGCCATTGCTGAGGACTGAGCTCATGTCATCTGCCAATGGCTCCTGTGATCTTTCCCAATTACCGAGAATGGACCTGAGTGTGAGGAGTCTGGTGACCCAGCCTGTACAATAGGTTTGAAAGGTCTGAGCCCTAGCCCTGACAATACAAATGGAAACTT
>NW_007728359.1:195718-199085 GCF_000696425.1 Galeopterus variegatus
TTTTAAAATTGCAGACAAAAAATTAAACACAACTTTGTTCCATTTTTTTCAAAGCTACTGGTTCATTTACTTCAAATTTGAAACATGGTAACACTTACAGAATTTGAAAGAGAGAGAAAGAAACATATGTTTTATTCTCTGAAAATAAATAGCAGACTGTCTTTGAGAACTAAGTTTCTCTGTGGAAGTGTGCTAAGGTTGGTCATAACTCCCTTATATTACTAGGTTGTTGTATATGCTATATTGTGCTAAATGGAATTTTATCAACCTGAAATAGTCTCTGCCTCTCTTCATACAACTTTATGCTGAGAATAACTTTGGCACAGGACACCATAACTTATGTGAGCTCCTTCAACTGTAAAATCTAAGACCTAGCCTTTTATGAGTCACTTCTAGACTTAGCCTATTACAAGTTCATTCAATGTGCCCTGAAAATGGAATGGTAATTCTATATTACATTTTATGATGGTGTTCAATCTCACCTATTACCTCAAAAAGTCAGAGTTGAAATGTTTAGGAAATTAGGAGTTGAAAACAGATCCTCTTTTAGTGTAGCAATAATTATCACATAGAACTTATTAAGGGTCTGTTGAGCACTGAATAACGCTGACTATTATTCCTGTCTCTGCCATTTGGTAAAATGCTTTTGAGTACTGCACTGTTTTGTTATAAATAAACCTCCTTTGCATGTATACAGCTAACCAGGTAATCTTTCAGAACCAAATATTTTCCCCAAACAATAATATAAAGTAGTTAGAGCCTGTAACAAATCCAAATTACATAGTCTAGTGATTAATGCCTTTTTATTGTGGCTTACCATTAAATGAAAATTTACTGTTTGCTTTTATTATACTATTTACTATTTTTTACAGTTATAATAATGTATTACCACTTAGTCCAAGCCAGGACCTACAAGCCTTTGAAAACTACTCTGCTGCCTCTCTTGCCTCCCATATCCAATCAATTATTAATATTTGCCAATACTGCTGCTTCAATATCTCTGTAAAATGATCACATCATTATGCCCTATGAGATATTCAATGGCTCTCCATAATTAAATATTTTTAAATGGTGGCACCCACCACTTTTTCTGATTTGCACGCCTGTAACTAACACTTGCTGATTCTTAGATGCAGTGGGGTCTTTGTTTCCTATGGCTTGCCTTGGCATAATCTGCTTCATGTACCTGGAACTCAGGACTTTAAATAACCTACTCCTGTCGATGCCTGCCCTTCATCCTGTAAACTGCCTCCTCATCAATCGAGACACGACTTAACCATTTTCTTCTTTCTAGCCTTGCTTCATCCACTCATGAAATATGATCATCTTTCCTTTGCAAACACCTCTATTTAATGATTGTCACAGTGTTGGACCTATGTGTTTACATATATGCTTTCATCCTCCCCAATTATACATCTAAGCTCGCTGAGGACAAAAAACATTTCCATTTTTGTGTGTGTGTCTCCAGGAAAAAAGTGCTTCACCCAGACTGTGTACTCAGAAAAGGAATGATTATATTAAATTAGAAAATGCTTATCAGGAAAATGAAGGAAAGAAAGAAAAAAATATTTAAAGTCCTGTTAAAATAGTACCGGAGAAAAAGGGATAAGGTAGGGAAAACTTAGTTAATTCTATAGATACTCATATTTCTTCAGCGTAATTTTAATGCCAATGCCCATATCTTCAGCTTTATTACTTTTTTCAAGAAATTCAAAAAAATAAATTAATACCAGTGATAATTCAGCATTGAAAAACTTGATCATCAGGGTAAGATGCTGCAGCTGACAATCAGTTCTATGGAAATATTATATTATAAAATATTATTCTCTTGAAGAGCATTATACTGTGATGAAAAAAGGACAGTTTTAGCAATTAAATGTCCATTCAAACTTATCTATTTGTAAAACACCACTCACCATAATCCTATCTCCTTTAAGAAAATACCAATGTAAATAACTAATTTATTGAGCAATTACTCTGTGCTAGTTTTTATGCTTTGTCTCAGTTCATTTAATCCTTAAAATAGTCGTATGGAGTAGGTATTGTAATTATCCCCATTTGATATATAAGGAAACTGAGAAGTAAGAATGTAAAATATGCTTTCCAGGTCACACAGCTGGTAAGTGGTGCTATGGAATTCTAAGCAGGCAGACTAGCTCCAGACCACTTGTCCTTAAGCATTAAGATTCTAAAATGTTGCTTAAGTATACCTGCAGTTAAGAAAGATATATATAAATTGACTTTTTATTAGTTATTAGCAAACATTAGCTCACTTATGGTAATTTTATATTTTTCATGTTGAAACTAAGCACCTTAAAGGTTTTTCCACATATTGACAGCTTTCTTTTCCTTAGGATTATTGGAGTAGAAATACTAGTATGCACATCTTCCTTTAAAGTGTGTTTATGTGTGTGTGTGTGTGTGTGTAATTTTCATCTGATGAATAAGCTAAAACAGCTCTGCAAAACTTTACGTTTTTAAGAAAGATTTTCTCGATTGATCTGGTTAAAATAAAAGATAAAGTTTGGAATTCGAGTAATTTTCATCTGATGAATAAGCTAAAACAGCTCTGCAAAACTTTATGTTTTTAAGAAAGATTTTCTCGATTGATCTGGTTAAAATAAAAGATAAAGTTTGGAATTCGAATTTCAGTCAACATAACATTTTTAAATTTCCTTTTTCTTTTTATTTACTTTCTCTAATATGCTTACAGCTCATTTCATGCTTATATTTTTCCCTATAGTAAAATATCAATCTGAGTGTACAAGGAATAAATTACTGGAGTTTCTGATTCAACCTTTATTCATAAAAAGCCTTTCCAAATATTTGACTCCATCTAAGACCCATGCACTGGGAACAAGATTTATGATTTACCTTGCTAGTTAATAGCGATGATGTCTAAAATGTGTCATTCTATTTTATTATTTTTCCCAATTAACACATTTTTGTCATGTAATAAATGGGTAAGCAAATGAAAGTGAAATTACAATATATGGTGTCAGTTATAAAATGTTTTGGCCAATTTGAGCTTTTTTTGTGGATATGATTGAGATTGTTTATCCCATATAGTTTCTGAGTCAGATATTATCACTTCAGGAATAGAAGGCTCTGTGGAAGTTCTGTACAATTTCCTCCCTCTCAAGTTTATTATTTGAGAGATTTAATGTTATTGCCTTTATATTTTATACATAGATTCCAGGTTCAAAAATATAGGCAAAGCAGTAAAAAAAATATATGTTTTTTTCTTACAGGTGCTGAAAAGTAGACTTCAGGGTCCTGTATCATTCAATATAGGCTATAGTAACCCCAAAACACCAATATCTTAAAAATACTAAGTTTTATTTCTTTCTCACTCTATGCACATGGC
>NW_007728359.1:199883-201184 GCF_000696425.1 Galeopterus variegatus
TTTTTTTTAACATTGTTTTCTTTTTTCCGCCTAAAATATGTGCTATTATAAATAATATGTTACAGCATTGTATTGTTGGTGATCTCTTTCTCTCTCTCACATTTGGGCTGCTCTGTACTTATTGAAAACCTGGGAGAAACACAGGTGTGTTACAAATATTTATAAAAGATGGGGAGTTTTATTTGATTTAAAATATTTTTAAAAATTATTTGCTGCTCAATATGGATTACAATTTATTTAATTAAAACAGTATTTTCATAAAAAGCATTTGCCATTAGTGATTGTTTCAAAAGAAGAAATATTAGAGACCAGAAAATCAGCTAAAAATTTCTAGCACTTCAAAAAGATATCGTCAAGGACAATACAGAAGTTTTGAGAGTGGGGATAAAGCAAATATAAGATCAATAAGTAATGAAGGCAAGACAATAAGTTTTCTGCTAGAGTTGAATCTGGAGGTTAAGAAAGAAATAAAAATCCAGAAAGTGCCAAACATTATCTAAAACATCTGAGGAAACATGAGGAATTTTATTTGACCATCATCTGCCTCTTACTTCATTCTCTCTGGAACTTGAGACCCTGACTTTTTTATTTATTTTTTTTTTTTGTATTACTAAGAAAAAAAATGTAGAAATTATAAAATAACAAAATTTGTATTAATATTCTTTGCTGTTAATTAGAAACAAAGACTAAAAAATAAATCCACTTCTCTAAAGGAAGTTACACATTATTTCAATTAAATTAAACCTCTTCGCTGCTGTTTATAGCGAAGCCTGTGACAATGCACTCAATGCCTAATGTAATGACTTGCCTTTGTACATGATATCAAGGTTACTTGCAGAGCTAGAGCAGAGTCTTCACAGGATACTGAATTGCTACACACTAGAGGCTGAAGAAAAAACATTAATAAACTAAAATAAACTCACACTTCTAAGACAGATATCAGTGTCCCTATGAGGTTCTTATATACACTCAGCAGTCCAAATGTTTATTGCCTTATTCTCTGTATAACATGAATATTATATTAATAGCTACAGGGTTGTAAATGTATCATGCAGGGCCAAGAATACAAACTCAAAAGAATAGAATATGCAGACATTAAAAACAATACATTTAAATCTCTTTCTTCTAAAATATTGCTTTGCTTAATTTTATTAAATTCAAACCATGCTCCTAGCTAAAGGCCAAAAACAGAATTATTTATTTAAGTGAGATATTGTATCATTTAAATAATATTGTATTGAAAAATTAAAAGCATAACTGACCTGATAACAAAAAATAAATTTGATTTTGAGCTATATTTG
>NW_007728359.1:202317-269173 GCF_000696425.1 Galeopterus variegatus
TAGTGCTATTACGTACAAAGAAAGTGCTTAGCAAATTAAAATGCATTATAAAATTGCAGCATATTATTACTAAGGAGGTTGATTACATATGTATCCATGCTTAAGTCTTCTTATAAAATTTTGCTTTATAATCCATGCCGTGGATTTCAAGTATTAATTATAATTAAAAATATTGCCTATAATAATAACATTGAATATTTCAGGAATTAACCTTTCTCTGCAGATCCAACCACACCTTTTTAATTGAAATCCCTGGAGTGTTTAAGTAAGAATTTAGTGTATTTAGGTAATAAATGACTGCTATCTACACAATCACCAAATATTAAATACCTGAAACAACAAATAAATATATTGTTTTTCAAGATTTTTATTTCCTGTGTATTTCTTTCTCTTTCTTATCTTTCTCTGTCTGCTTCTTTCAAAATGTATGCATGCATATACTGACAGTTTCTTGAAAAGCCAGTTAATGAAGATTTCAAATAATTGTAAATTGAAGTTCCTAAGTTCTTATAAACTGTCAGAAGTCACAATGTTGTAGTATGAACTGCCTCTGCCAATTTTGTTTTCTTTGCGCCTTAACCAATATTAATTAAGAATCTCGTCTGATATGTATCTAAAATAAATGTAAAACATATAGTTCCTCTAACAGGTTCCATGAGTGCCTTATTCTACTTACATATAGGTTTTATTAATAAAGAAAGGCATACATTTTAAAGGTTATAACTACATTAATTTGGGGTTAAAAGAAAAAAAACTCCCNGTCTGATATGTATCTAAAATAAATGTAAAACATATAGTTCCTCTAACAGGTTCCATGAGTGTCTTATTCTACTTACATATAGGTTTTATTAATAAAGAAAGGCATACATTTTAAAGGTTATAACTACATTAATTTGGGGTTAAAAGAAAAAAAACTCCCCTACCAAAATCTGATTAATTTTGTATGTGGGAAAAATAAAATCTCCTTTTTTGTAGTCTTCTTACTTGGATCTGGAGGATAGAAAGTGGAAAAGGCATCAAACGCAAATCCTGTGATAAAAGATCTAAACTGTTGGTGCGAAAGACCACTGAATTATGAGAGAAATACTACATGTGTGGAAATTAGAGTAGAAAATGAATGAATTTATTCAAAGGAGACACATATCTAAGTGATTAAATCTAAAACATATATGTTATTTTTTTAAATCACAATACTAAGATCATTTATTTACAGTTTCTTCAGAGCGTTAATCTTCTTGGTGTTCACCTGAAAATGACATTTTTTTTTAAGAAAATGGAAATTGGCTTGAAAATGACTTTTTTTTTTAAGAGAATGGAAAAAAATAATAATAATAAAAAAGGATAAGATGGCTGAGAATCCAGGCCTTGGTGTTCGATAATGAGGGCTGAAGGACTCCATAGAATAACGTAGCTAGAGCCCTTAGTTACTACTGAGGACAAAATGATAAGCCAAGTAAGTGCAAAAAGTATTTGGCATCAGCTAAATTCCCCAAAGAAAGATAATAGCAAAATATATACTATTTGAAGAGAAAGTCATCCAGAAGACTTATCTCTTTTTTCTAGGTTATGCCAGTTTCTTTTACACCTTATTCAGTTGATTTTAAAGATTCCTACTTGAAGGTGTCTGGCTTGAAAATACTGCTATGAAAGATTTTAGATAACACATTAAACTTAATTGACTTTTCCTCAAAATTGCCCATCCATGTAACTATTTCCCTTTGTGGTCTCCAATTTGGTACAAATTTGGCTTCAAACTCAAAGCTGTTAAGGCCAGGGGTCATGACTTAAGTACCACTGTATTACTTACTGCTTAGAACAGTGGATGGCCCATATCAGGGCCTTAGCCACCCATATATCAAATGGGGGTAGCCCAGAGTCCACTCACTTTTGTTCCTTCCTATTCTCTTAGCAACTTTTTTTATTTTAAGTTATTTTTAGAGTCCCCAACATGTCATAGGTACTAAACATATCCTCTATGCTAAAATGGAACTTTGTATGCAATTTCTACCTGTAACCCAGGGAAAGGTGAATACTCCTATTATATATATATATATATATTAGCATTTACAAATGTAGTATAAAGGATTCTTTTCATAGAATTGATAAAAATTTGTAAAGGACTATGTGTAACTTTCAGAAAAAAAAAAGCATATAGAGAAATAAAAGCCAAGGCAAATTTAATACAAATCTTTACCCGTATAATTTACTATTAAGACATATAAGAAATCTATGTTTTCCATTTTGTTCACTGATGTATAGAGATTTGCCTCAAATCTATAGTAAAAATTGGATTTAATCATGACAATTTGTTGACATTTACAAAGATGCCTTCAAACAGGTAATTGAACTTATTTTTTTTCATGCCTTAATATGTCATTATATGTCATAACACAGTCTTGGTTGCACAATAAGTAATAAAGATTAGGGGTTATAGTTGTTTTCTGAATTTATGTTTTCCCCAACTAAATGACATAAAAACTAAAATAAAAAGAGGGAAAAATAACAATTCCTGACTGGTAATAAATCTGGGTTTTATTTTTTGTATCACTTTCTACACGGAGTGAGTTTTTAGTGAAAACAAGAAGTAATAAAAAAAAAAATAGAATAGATAGTCTTTCCCTGGAGTACCCAAAAAGAGCAATTCACTAGTGGCCACTGTAAATTGCTTTAGTACAATAAAGGATGTTGATTCATTGGCACTGCACAAAGACTGAGGACTTACGGCAGTAAAATGCTAGGAAACGTAGGGTGATATAATGTAAAGGGAGTGAGTTCAGTAGTAAAACGGAATGAGAAAAATGTACTAATATAATATTCTGTGGTGTAAAACTTCAGACCTGATGCAATATTTAAACAGTAGCATGATAAAAAAAAATGCACTGTAGATACATAAAGCAGAATAATAAGCCAAATACGAAGGGAGAGAAAACATCCAAAGTCAGCAGACCAAAAATACAAGAGGATTACAGTTACGGGAATTGAGAATGGAGAAAGAAACTGAACAAGACTGACAGGGAGAGGATAATGAGAGGTGAAAAAGTTGAGATGCAATGAAGAGGAAAAAGCAACAAGCCAGCAGTACAGAAGGGAGAAAACTCATTGCAAAGTAATCAAAGATTAGCAGCTGTATGGTGACAGGGAAGACTGACAGTAAATCACATAAAAGTCAAGGGGGGAAAACCATCAATAAGAAACACTTGCTGATATAGGAGATGTTGAATTAATTTAAAACAAACATCTTTCTTCTAGCAGGAGAGGGGAAACCATTACCACATATTCCTTGAGGGTTTGCTGCATTTGTGCAATAAACTTGGTATCAACTAAAATGCACATACAGGAAATCTACTTATGAGCATATCTGGCATTTCTTGTGTGTGCATGTGCAAGATTTCTTTAATGTGGTTATTACTAAGCTCTACTAAGAAAGCCATGAGTTTCAACATAGAATGATAGGAAATTTGAAATGTGTAATCATGTGAATATGATCAGGTATAGTAGAAAATGTACACTTAGTCAGTTAAATTTCCCCAAAGTAAAATAGTTTTTACAGAGCTACCAAATCATTTCTGATTCAAAAGGTCAATTCAATTAGATTAGTCTGCTCTGGTTCAGGCTGGGGGTGAGAGGAGGTTATAGTTCACATTTCCGGACCTTAGATGATTCCATTTCATTTGATGGAATTGACTATTTTCTCCTGGTGAAAATTCTCTTTTTTCATGGTTTGCATGACATTTTGTTTCTTCATTCTCCTTTACTTTTTTCCTTTGCTCTAATAAAACTTTACTTCCATCTGCTCTCCTTTATTTATGTGTCTGTGTGTGTGTATTTGTGTGTGTGTATTTTTGAAGCCACAGTCTATTCTCTTTGGACTCTCTTCCCTTCAAGCTCATCTTCTTTCAGGAATGCAACACTTAATCTAGAAAAATAACTCCAAAATCTATATCGCTACCTATAAACTTCCTCTAGATTTTCTCATTTACTGGTAGAAAATTGCACATTTATACACTGCTGTCTTGGCCACAATATAGCTAATTCTGAACATACTTTCATTAAAAATTCTTTGTCTAATTATTCTGTTTTCTGTTTTTACTCTACCTCCTTTTTCATCCATTAATGATACCAGTGTCATCTCAACTTCCAAGACTTCAAACGTCAGAAAACTTCACCTTTCAACTTATACCTCATAAATGATTGGTGGAGAACACTTTTAATAATCCCCAGTAGTGTTCCAATGATTCATTCATGCGTTCATTTCACAAAATTCAAAATTTAATTCCAACAAAATATCAAAATGTGATGTCAAGTTTATCTACTGTTTTCAGATACTGTTGCAGCAGCTGAGATATGGCAGCAAATGTACCATTTACATCCTTCCCCTCATGGATTTTCTAGTGATGGAAGCTAAAAAATAAAATATAGCAGTTGAAGCAGTATGCACTTCTCTCAGATACATTCTGAAAGTAAAACACAAATCTTTCCTCAGGCTCAATAGAAAAACATTCATTTCATAATTTCATTTATAGAAAATTTTAGTTAAAAACAAGTTTTACCTTGAGTTGAAATACATTAAGTTTCTTTAATGTACTAACTGATATCATTTTATTATTATTCAATCGATCATCAGATATTCCTGAGCACCTGGAGTGTGTACTTTTTGCTACATGTTTGGAGGTCTCTCACTCTACAAAGATCTCTAAGATGAGATTTTTACAGCCTCCTTTAAAAATTATTTTGTGTGACCAAGCACTTATAATCAAGTATTGGTCTTTTTTAAATGTCACATACTATATTTTATTTTACTTTCTTCTTTGTAAAAGTAGATAAAAATAATGTAAGAAAATCAAAATAAATTTGCAACCTCAACACTCAGGTACACATTTTGAATTTTGAATGAGACATGCTTTTAGATTAAATAATCTGTAATTCCTCTAGTCTTTCTGTGTGAGCAGCATGTTTGAAACCACACAAGGACATTTGTCTTCCTAACTCTCAACATTCCTCTTACAAGTCTTTCCACTTACATGTTATGGGGATACTGCAATGGAGCGCAACTTTCTGATATGGTTCTGCCCTTCTTACCTCTGTTTTACCTGAAACCCCTCATCTGAACTGTCATAATAACTTCCTAAAGTGTCCTTGTGTTCTATTTTTCCAATCTAGAATTGTATTAGTTTTGATACAAATACATCTGTTCAATAGTTGTTTAAAATGTATAATAAATGAATAACTAAATGACTGCCCCAATGTCATTAGAATTTTTTAATTAATAGCAGGAATACTTTGTAGATACATTTTACAGTTAAATATAACTTAATGCACTTACTAGAAAATGAAATTACTGAAGGTAGTTTCCATTAAACATACTGATAGCTGATCAATAGTTTTGTTATTTTTATCTAGTCAACTTAAGAAGACTGTCTATAATTATCTATGTGTGTTTCAATGCTCTAAAACATTTGAACAATTTCCTTTTACTTCTACAATAATTTAATGCTGACTTGGTGAATTCAAAGGTCAAAAAGGATTATACTGTTAGTATAAGCCGGTTCACTTCTCTCTCTCTCTCTCTCTCACACACACACATGCCACACACACGCGCGCACATACATAAACAACTGTGTCCCACATAGGGACTGTGGTAGCTACCTTCTGTTTGACCACTGTGGTAACAAACACGTTAAAGTTTTCAATCAGACTCATGCGAATCATAGAACTTACCCAAAATTGAAACTTACTAATGATTCAAAAGGGCAAGTAACTACTATCACATTTTTTTACTGAAGAAGTCTGGGAACTATAAATGCATTTCCTGATTATGAAAAAATATATGTCTTTTTGTCTCTTACTCTAAAACAAGTTTTGGCTCTGGGTTAACATGTGGAGAACTTGCTCAATGCAGAAGGAAATGTTACGCATGCCATGGAGGCCATTTCAGTTATGATCATCTCCGTGTCATACCCCATTAATTACACAGCTTAGCTTGCAGTTTCCAGCTAGCCATTAATACATAAATTCTTGGTTTATTTACAATAGTTAGTGGTGTGAGAGCATAGCCTCCTGTTGGTAATATCTTGTATAATAGTAGAAATACCAAGGAAATTATCCAGATTTGAATCCAAAAGCCCTTAGGAGGGCCTTCCTCATTCCCACTTCCCACAGTTCCCATAAGTCTATATTGTCTTGAGCATGGCTGCTTCACACTTAACAAGTTAAGTCCCTGGGCTCTGAAGCCATATCCTTTTGAGAACCATTTTAACAAATATAAAACCTCTCTATTCCAAAGCTTTTTCTTCTACTTGTGCTCAGAATATTAATCTACTTTTTTCTGTTTTGAAAAGAGCATGTTTTCCTTTCATCATTGCCCTAAGCCTAAAAGCTTACTCAAACTCACTTATTTTAAAATAGCCGTCCCTTAAAGCTGAGAGTGAAATAAACAGCTAGGAGCAAGGAGAAAGGCAGTAAAGTCAACTAATTAAGGTTCAAGATTAGGATCTAAGTCTTCAGGAAATGTTTAATGGCCCTTCAATATACACAACTGAAGAAAGCACAGACTATTTCTATTTAAAACAGGAAGAGAAATTAATTCTTAGCAATTTAAGATACAATTAAGAAAAAACATATATATGTTTATATAAACATAAAATTTTACATAAATATGTATATAAATATAAAATTTTAGTACTTAGAATGTGAATATTCAGGCCAATTACTTTTCTCAGTAGCAAAGAAACTGAGGCTCATAATGAAAAAAACAAATTGCCCAATTCCACAAACTGGGAGGTGGCAGTACTTGCAGTGTAAGCCGTATCTTCTCAATGATGAATACCTTTTTACTGAATATGTATTATGTTTCAAGCAAGTCAGCATAGTCAAATGCTCACAGCAAAGCCAGCAGAATGACTCCTTTCCTTCCATTGAAACAGCTGGCATGCCCTGAATATGGGAACAAGCTTTGCTTCAGTACTTCCTATCTCCTACCATTCCCAGTCTCATTTTTCAAGTTTAGACTGCTGTATTACTGCCTTTCTTGTCTAATACTTTATAATGCTCCCCTAAAAAGAAATTAAATAATGGATAAACTTAGATTAATATAACTGTAGCATAGGTGCATTTGCCTCATAAAAGCCAGAATTTTTTGAAAAGTATATTCTTAGAAGAAAAGATTTATGCAGGTATGTTATGCCTAATTGTTTGGAAAAACTGCATTTTGGTATGAATGCTCAAAAGGCAACATTCATAATTTTTAATATCTTAAGTGTGTAAGGAGTGAATTGAATTGAATTATAATTCATTAAAGCCTTTTATTATGTCTGCATAGATTTGCATAGATTTATATTTTTTAAGTTTATAGAAAGAGCATTCTTTTGTCCAGAGTGTTTTGTCACTTTTTACATGTTTAATGTTAAATACAAAATGGAGATTCTAGCTTATTTGTTCATTTAAAATTACTAAACTCTCATAGCAAATGTTATATTTCTCAACAAATCTATGTATTTCTAATGAGATGAAGGAATATTGTGGAGGTATCCTTGAAAGAATCCAAAAGAGTTCAGTTTATCACCAAACCATCTATCTGCATGATGAAATCTTAGAGTTCTTCCCTGTAGCATTAGTCTCCTCTGGTTAATTTAGTTAGCTTGTAGTAAATGACTTGAAGGCTGACCTAATCTCTAAATATTGCTCTGTGAAATGTTCTGTATTTTGTGTCTTCTGTTTACTTTTGTGGAGTCGATATTTCTCTACTCAACTGCAAACCTAGTTTTGTATTCCCTTGTTACTTTCTTTAGTAGAGCAAACACTATATTATTATTATTTTTTAACTTTAATAGTTGACTGCTGCCCTACAGCTCCCAACCACCTCAATTCCCCTCAGTTTTCAAATGAAAAGATTGGAAATGCACATAGCTGCAACTTTCACAAGTTCATTCAACCTGAAAAGCTAAGAAAACCTTGTTAAATGTTGGAACAGTACACAAGAAAAAGTCTAAAGCAGTTCAGGAATATAACACAGAATTAATGATCTCACTGCATGAAGAAAAGGCATCAAAATTGAACAGAAAAGGCAAATAAAATAGAGTGAAAAGAGGGTACTAAATGTATTTTGTATTTATTAATTAAAATATAGTTCTGATATTTCTAGTTTTAAAATACACACATATAAAGGAAAATACTTAGTTCTTTTTTTAAAAAAAATATTATTAACTGTGGAGAGTGTTAGACTAGGTTCTAATTTTCTACAATCTTTATTATCATGATTTCAGAAAAAATCATTTATTTTCGAATAATTCATTTACTTTGTTATACTTTAAAATATTATATATAGAATGGAGATTCTGAGCTATTGTTTTATTTACAATAACCAAGGGCTTAAAACCAACAATCTTTAATTCATGCTAGCTTTTGCAATAAATCTATATACTTCAATATTATGACATAACACTAGGAAGCTATTCTTCAAGGGATAAAGAACAGAAGCGTGGTTTATCACTAAGTCATCCATCTGTGGCATAACATCGTGAATTCTTCACTGCAAAGAAAGGTAATAAAATCAAGCAATTCTCTCACGCCAAAGGCTAAGGATTATGGATTATACTATAGAGCCATAAAAAATATTTCTTTAATTAATAGACTTTATTTTTTAGAAAAGTTTTACATTTACAGAAAAAAAAGTGTAGAAAGTATAGAAGATTACCATATACCTCTCACCACACTGCAAAATTTCCCCTATTAAAATCTTGCATTAGTGTGGTACATTTGTTAAAACTGAGGAATCAATATTGATGCATTATTATTAACTAAAGTCTATAGTTTACATTTGATAAATGCATGTCATGTATCCACCATTAGAGGGTAACACAAAGTAGTTTCATGGCCCTAAAATATGCTCTATTTTCCATCTATTCATGTCTTCTCTCTTACCTCCTCCTGGAACACCTCACAACAGCTGATCATTTTGCTCCCTCTGTATTAGTCCATTTCTGTTGCTTATAACAAAATACATGGAACTGGGTACTTCGTAAGAAAACGGAAATTATTGCTTACGGTTTCTGAGGCTGGGAGTCCAAAGTCTATGTGGTGGTGGCGACAGTGACCCAGTGGTCTCACATTGCAAGAGGGTGGAAGCAGAAAGATGAGAGAGAGAGAGAGAGAGAGAGACTCTTCATGCTTCCCTTTTAAAGCCTTCCAAATCACGTAATGACCACCATTTCTAATCCATTCACTAAGGCCGTGTCCTATAATCCAATCAAGTCTTCAGGGCATCACCTTTCGATTACCATAATAGGATTTCCCACCCTCAACAGTTACAATGGGGAATAAGCTTCTAATATATAAAACTTGGGTGACACAATTCAGGTTTCAATGAGTTTTAGGGGGACATAATTCAATCAGCTACAGCTTCCATAGTTTTGCATTATCCAGAATGTCATATAGTTGGAATCATACAGTTTGTAGCCTATTCACATTGGCTTCTTTTGTTCAGCAATGTGCATTTAAGGCTCCTCAGTGTGGTGTGACTTGATGTAGTGCTCATGTCTTTTTATCACTAAATATTCCATTTTATGGATATTATCCAGAATGTCATATAGTTGGAATCATACAGTTTGTAGCCTATTCACATTGGCTTCTTTTGTTCAGCAATGTGCATTTAAGGCTCCTCGGTGTGGTGTGACTTGATGTAGTGCTCATGTCTTTTTATCACTAAATATTCCATTTTATGGATGTATCACAGTTTGTTTATTCATTCACTTATTGAAGGACATTTTTGTTGCTTCCAATTTTTGGCAATTATAAACGATGGTTGTATAAGCCTTTATATGCAGGCTTTTGTGTGGATGTAATCTTTCAGTTTGGGTAAACACCTAGGAGCATGAATACTGGATTGTATGGTGAGTCTATGCTTAGCTTTCTATGGACCCAAAGTGGCTGTACGAGAACGCCTGTTGCTTCACATACTCGCCAGCCTTTGGTGTTATTAGTGTTTTAAATTTTGGTCATTCTGACAGGTGTACAGTGGTATCTCATTGTTTTAATTTGCAATACCCTAATTACAGATAAGTTTGTGCAGCATTTCATACATTAGTTTCTCATCTGAATATATTATTTGGTGAGTTATTTATTCATATATTTTGCCCACTTTTTAATTGTATAGTTTTTCCTGTAGTTGAATTTTAAGAATTTATTTTTATATTTCAGATACCAATTCTTTATCAGATATGTGTATTGCAAATAATTTCTATCAGTCTGACTCATTTTAATGTTTTTAACAGTGCTTGTCACGTAGAGACATTTTAAATTTTAATTAAGATCAATTTATAAATTTTCATTTCATGGAACATGCTTTTGCTATTGAACCTAAAAAGTCATTGCTAAAGCCAAAGTCAGCTACATTATCTTTTATGTTATATTCTAGAAGTTTGAAAGTTTTACATTTTACATTTAGGCCTATGATCCATCTTGAGTTAATTTTTGTGAAAGATGTAATAGCCATGTCTAGATGAATTTTTTTTTTTTTTAGTTTTGTATGTGGATATTCAGTTGAATGCCATTTGTTAAGAAGACCATCCTTTCTCCATTAAATTATCTTTGCTCCTTTGTCAAAGATCCATTGACTATATTTGCACAGGTCTCTTCTTGAGCTCTCTATTCTGTTCCATTGATCAACTTGTCTATTCTTTTATCAATGCCATACTGTCTTCATTACTGAAACTTTGTAGTAAGTCTTGATGTTAGGTTACTTAAAAAGAATTTTAATCATTAAAAACAAATTTAAAACATAATTATTGCATGTCCCCTTTTTTATTAAATGGAAAAAAATATATAAAACAAAAACCCTGTCTCTAAAATTTAGGTTATACATTAGTTAAATTTAGTGGCTGAGATATAATTACGACAACTTGATAATCTGTGAATTTTTTTTTCATTTGGGAAATTTGCTTGCCTGTTAATTCTCTTGTTATCTTTGTGCTCTGATTGTTTTAGTAGCTTATATTTGGCCTCATTTTTGAATATCTTATATGTATAGCCTTATTTTGTGAGAAGGAAAAGCAGTGGCTTGATAACAAAAACATCTGCTAAATATATATGCAGGTATATAATTTGGCCTTTACTCGTAAGAGAAACTAATGTGTCTTTGAGATTGTGTGTGTAAGGGGTGGGGGGGGGGAAATGATTCACATGCACATGCACACACATAAACACATATGTATTTCCCCAGATTAAGCAATTTGGAAGTAGGAAAGAAATGTGATGGAGAAAAGTGTTTCACAGATTATGAATTACGTAGCTTCTTGAGCAAAATAACAAACTATACAGTGAGGCAAAGAAAAGCTTTAATGGGTCATTTTTGGGTCTATCATTATGGTGACTTTATGTTTTAAGTGGAATGATGGTTTGTAGTACAGGAGTATATGGGAAAAGAAGAGACAATTGAAAAGAGTATAAATCGAGGGCCGGCCCAGTGGCGCACTGCTATAGTGCGCTGCTTGGGAAGCGCGGCGGCGCTCCCGACGAGGGTTCGGATCCCACATGCAGACTGGTTCCTGCTCACTGGCTGAGCGAGGCGCGGGAGCAGCACCGAGGGTTGCGATCCCGTTGCTGGTCCCGGTCCGGTATGGGGGCGACACTGAGGGTTGCGATCCGTTGCCGGACACGGAAAAAGACAAAAAAAAAGAGTATAAATCGAAAAACAAAACAAAGAAATAACCCTCCATGGATGGATTATCAACATTAGAAAGCCAGAGTTAAAAGCTTTAGTCTAATGGCTATATCACTAATCAGACTATCCCTTGCTCAGTCTCACACAATTATACTTCTCTGCTTTCCATATTTTATGGCATGATAAAAACAAAACAACAGCAAAAAACCTGTTCAAAAGTCTCACAACAGATCTGCTAGTGTCATTATTAGAACAGGTGTGTTTACATCAGAAAATACAACATGCCAAAGAAGTAGTTTGTCGAAAAGCTATGATTAGTTTTTCTCCTCTAACAATCTGTTAATATCAGATCAAATATCAGATATGAAATATACATATTTTTACTCAAGCCTTATCATTGTCTACAAGTGATGTGTCAGAAGTCCCCTTATTCTGAAAAAGTTAGTAGCCAATTATCATTAAAAGTAATTCATTAACAGTTTACAGTCCCTCATTTTCATTACAGTTACTGTAAATAAATAACCTTTTCATCAAGGGAGATTGTATAGCAATTTTACATACTTCATATTTTTTCTAAGAATAAAATGTGTATATGCACACAGAATCATTTGCTCGAGGAAGAAAACCTTATATTTAATTCATAAGGAAAGTTTTTGAAACATGTTTAAGTATTTTACTTTAGGCATGAAAAATGTCATCTTTTTAATAAACTAGGTAAGCCTAACTTTTTGTTACTTGCTATACTATGTATACTTTGTTACTTGACATAGTATAGCAAGTGACAAAAGGAATTACATGAACTAAATAACTCAGAAGTGCCTGTGTGATATAAACAAAAGGTGAAAAGAGATTCACAAACTTTCATAACTCTTTCAACACATGACAAGGTAAGGATATGAATAAAAGGAATTAAATCCCAGAATATAATGTAGAATGGTACAGTGTCATGTTAGCATAAGTATGACTGTCCCCTAACTCCTCCAGGAACTATTACCTGACCTTGGGCAAGTCATTTAACTTTCAGATCCTCAATTCCTTTCTGTGTGAAATTAAAAGCTTAACATAGATAATTTCAAAGTCTGTTAGAGTCTTAAAAATCTGTTCATCATCAGAAGTCCAAACTTATGGAAAGAACATGTATTTATAGATTTGTTTCATCCTGGAACAAATAAGCTAGAACGTAAAAAAATTCTTTCTTTTCCAGGACCATATTGCAGAGCTATCATTTTATAGATGCAATCAGTTAATATTAATTTTATATTCTGAAAAAAAGTCAAATATTAATGTCCTATTACTGAATGATGACCTCTTACACCCTATATTAATAGTGGTAAATATATTCTTAGCATCTTTTATGTGCTGTGACTTTTACTGAGAGAAACAATATAACAATTATATTTATAAAGTTATGAACAAAGGCAATCTTTTTTTCCCTTTTCTTTTACTCCATTGGATTTTATGGTATTTTACTTCATCAAAGATAATCAAACCCTCAGGAGAATTAGATTAATTCTCCTAATATCTTTGTGCTCTGATTGTTTTAGTGGCTTTTATTTGGTCTCCTTTTTAAATGTCTTATGTGGATAGTCTTATTTTATGAGAAGGAAACACAAGGGCCAGATATAATAAAACCATCTATAATCAGTTTGATTTGTTATAGTTAAAAGCTACTAAGTAACTGGAGTAAATTCAAATGTTATAATAAATTAATCTACCATGAGCATCACAAGTTCATAATATTTATTTTTTTCTTCTCTAATTTTTAAATTTAATTTTTGAAGGAGATTTAAAAAATGCAACAAAATTAATACAATTCATTATATTGGGACTCATCTTATTCTTGCTCAAGAAAATATGTAAATAAATGATTTAATCTGTTAGCAATATTACATTAAATAAAATAGATTTTAAAGTATACTTTATTATTGTCCAGCAAGTTTTTGCAATTTGTTATATAAGTTGAGAAAGTATTCTTTTCTCTCGGTAAAGTTTTCATGCTTTCCTATCCAAAATCCATGGGATTTTATTGGACTCTGTGAATATTATTTTGTTCTGTATAAACAGAGAGTAACCTAACTGATAAACAACAGTATTATATATTAATCTTGTAAATTTTCACTAAATAATGGGCCTGTCTGAGTAGCAAAAATGTCTCAAATTTTAAATAAGGCAACACTGGAGATTGCATTTATGTTTGGAGAATTCATGGGCAGTAACCCATGCCCATGGGTTTTAAAAGGGTTAAATTATATCTTGTGAGTAGTCAGGCTGCTTGGAAAATTTTATTGATCATTTGCAAAGAATACTTATGGTTTTGTTGATGTTTTCAAACTCTGTATATATTTTAAAGGGATTTGCTTAAAAAACATAACTGTCTTTGTTTTCAATTCTAACGAAACAATGATACAGAAGCTAAAGTCATATAAGTGTATTTAACATACACATTTTGGAAAGAATGTTTTGGATGCTAGCATTTTATGTTGCCAAGAAAATTGAGAACCACTTTATTTTTATGTGTTATATGAATCAGAAACGAGAAGAGATATTAAAGCATAAAAGAATTTAATAATTGCCTGGGCATAGAAAAGTTTATTGTAAATAGGTCTGTGTTCTCTGTTTAAATATATAACAGTTCAATTTCTAGTGTTAGCCAAAAATAAGAGACAAAGTGATAAGTATTGACAAAGCAGGGAAAGCCTATTTCTTTTTTCTTGCTGTGTTTCTGGAGGAGCTTAACATTTTTCTATGTAGAATAATAGATAATTTTTGAGCCCAATTTAGAATCTTTGCATTTGTTTGTCTTTCTAGGTTATTCTTCCTCTAGATATCTGAGGAAATAAATATGTATCCTTCACGTCATCTATTCAGTTTCTGGTATTTCATCTGGTCAAATGAAACCAGGAACATTTATTGATATTATTTTTAAAATAATATTCTCCATCATATTGCAATCCATTGCTTCACTCTACTTAATATTTTTTTTTTTATTTTGAATTAATTACAGAAAGCTTGCAAAGGTTGTACAGCAAATTCCCAAATTTCTCCATCATATTGCAATCCATTGCTTCACTCTACTTAATATTTTTTTTTATTTTGAATTAATTACAGAAAGCTTGCAAAGGTTGTACAGCAAATTCCCAAATTCTCCTCACCCAGTTTCAGTTCCCTGAAATGATGAATGCACCTTGCATTACAGTAGGACATTTGTCAAAACTAAGAAACTAATGTTGGTATATTACAGTTAACAAAATTCAAGATAAATTTCACCAGTTTTGCCATGAATGTCCTTTTTGTGCTCCAGTCGCCAGTCCGTGGCACTACTTTGCATTTAGTTGCCATGTCTCTTTAGTTTCCTTGGGTCTATGAAAGGATTTCAGTCTTTCCTTATTTTTCATGATCTTGACAGTTTGGAGGATCACTGGTTGGTTATTCTGTTGCTCCATTTAGGTTTGTTTGAAATTTTTCTCATGATTAGACTGCGGGTATTATGAAAAACAAAAATTCTATAGATGTGAAATGCCGTTCTCATCCTATCATACAGGGGAACAGGAAATTCACATCTCATCACTGGTGAAGTTAATCTTGATCACTTGGTTAAGGGAGTGTTTGCCAGGTTTCCCTACTGTATAGTTACTTTTTGTTTTTTTCCCCAAACCTTATTATTTGAAAGCAAGTTCCTGTGTTCATCCTACACTCAAGGAGGGGCTGGGGGAGAAATAGCCTCCACCTCCTGAAGGTGAGAATGTCTACATATATTTTCTAACAGAGATTTGTCTCTTCTCTATTTAAGCAATCATTAATTTATATCAATATGGATTTTTGTACAATTTTTAAGCTTCATGGTAAAATCTAATACTGTATTCTTTATTTTGTTTCTCAGATCTTTCCAACTTTGGAATTGGAACTTCTTTCAGTTCCCTGTGTCCCTGTGACTTGCCCCATTCCCCTATCTTTTTTTTTTTCTTTGATTTTCTCTGCTTTAACCATTTCTTCAAGAAAGCCTGGTTCCTTTTATTGAATAATAGTATTTAGAAACCCAGATTTTGGCACTGTGTATGTTATTGTTACTGGGATGTTTTTGTTTCTAGGACTTCTCGGCTGACAGAACTGGGTAGCATGTCATACACTAACATGTGTATAAACAGCTACCTATAATTGTTTCTGTATCTACTCATCAGTATATATGTTAAACTAGGTACAAATTTATACTGATGTCTCCAACTGTAATCTACTACTCTGTTTTGTTCTAGCCTTCCCTTTTTGGTTATCTATGACTTTCCAACAGTGAGAAACCGGGCTCCCACCACCCAGCATTCATTTATTATTTACTCCAAGTATACATGGAAAACAATTTCAGAATTGTTAATATGTAACACTGTGAGAAACAAATTTACCAACTGGAATACGGTGCTTGTGTATAATTTCTTTTTTTTCCTTAGCCTTAAATTTTTTTAGTTAAAATACTTTCCAAGTTTACTTATATTACCTACTAGTTTTCTCCCACCCCTAATAGTTTTAATATAGTCAATTTCATTTTTCATGGATTGTGTTCCATCCCAGGACCTCCTTGGCTTTATATCTTAAATTTAAGAAAAAGCCATACTAAAATATATTTATTTTATATCTATATACTATATATTTTCTCCTTTAAGAAAGAAAATCCTCTCTCTAATTCTATCTCTCTTTCTCTACCTCTTTCTTCCTATATCCTTCTTTCTTTTTTTTTTTTTTTTTTTCCTTTTTGAGACTGACCGCCCCGCGCTCAGCCAGTGAGCCCACTGGACATCCCTATATAGGATTGCCCACACCGGCCATCCCTATATAGGATTGCCCACACCGGCCATCCCTATATAGGATTGCCCACACCGGCCATCCCTATATAGGATTGCCCACACCGGCCATCCCTATATAGGATTGCCCACACCGGCCATCCCTATATAGGATTGCCCACACCGGCCATCCCTATATAGGATTGCCCACACCGGCCATCCCTATATAGGATCCGAACCCGAGGCGGGAGCGCTGCTGCGCTCCCAGTGCTGCACTCTCCTGAGTGCGCCACGGGCTCGGCCCCCTACATCCTTCTTTTTGTCCTTCCACTCTTCATCTTTTTTCTATTTCTATGTATTTTCATTGTTAATCTGTACTTTATCTGCTTTCTCTGTTTATGTAATTAAACCAACATATTTTATGAGGACCTTATTTGTCTGGTTGTCTGCAACCTGCTAAGAATACAATACTGAACAAAACAATATCTCTGACCTCATGAGAGTTAAATTTCAAAAAGAGGACATAGACATTTAGCAAATAATCAGACCAGTCAAACATGCCAGATGGTAGTAAAAATTACTAGGGAAAAAAAAAAAAAACAAGGCAAAATGATAGGGAATGTTGTGGTGGGTAGAATGCTAATTTAAAGTAAGTGGTCAGTGAAGAATATCGTCAAAAAGCATAGTGTGGTTGAATCAGAGCAGTAGGATGAATGGTCAGAAATGAGATCAGAGTTAAGTGCAAATCATGTAAGTTCCCATAGGCTATTTTATGGACTTTTACTATGATTGAGATGAGATGCTATCACAAGGTTTAGAGTTATGATTTGACTTATATTGAAAACAAACAAACAAACAAGCAGAAAAACTCCAACTCCAACTTGGAAAACAGAATTTGGTGGGTGAACAGCAAGGTAGAAATAAGAGAAAGAAGCTCGAGAAATATTACAGCAATCTAGCTGGGAGACAATAATGGATTGTACAAGTGAATTAGGGTAGAAATGATGAGAAGTGGTCAGATACTGGATAAATGGTGCAGTTAGATCCAACTGGATATATTGATGGACTGATGATAAAGATGACAGTGGGTATTCAAAGATGGTCCCAAAACTTTGGGTCTGAACAAATGTAACAATGATCTTGCCATTTATTAAGAAGGGGAAGATTTTCAAAAAGAGAGAGGAAGAAAGAGAGAGAGAGAGAGAGAGAGAGACTTTTGAAGAGGGAAGACGTACATTGGGATTTTGATTTAGAACATTTTCAACTTGTGGTACTTAACAAACAGAAGCTGAAGGTGTCATTTATGTAGTTGGTTATGAGTTGACGTTCACCTGAGGTGCTCTTCTTGAAGATAGAAACTTGAGATTCATTGGAATATAAATAAAATTTAAAGCATGCATTCTCAAAAGGGGTGTTATCTCCCTCAAGTTAAAATTGGTTCTTTGGGGGTGGAAAAATCTTTGATATTACAATGCTCTGTGGCCCTCCATAGTTCAAACCTGTTTGATGAACTCTTATTCCTTAATATTTAAATTTTCTCATCAAGGAGAAGGTAAATTCAATTTAATTTTTCTCCTAAGTATAATAATAATAATAATAATAATAATAATAATAATAATAAATATTTTAGAAATGCTGGTTTAAGTTTATAAGACTACATGTGATTATCTAAAATACGAGTTCAGATAAAGAATATAAAACTCTGAAAATTTTTTGTATCATTAATGGTGCCCTGGGCACCATAGATTGTAGAAGTTGAAGAAATAAGAAAGAACCAGTAAATGAAATGCAGAAGGATTGGCCAGGGAGTAGGGAGAGAACAGAGTGCTGTCTTATGTATCAGGTGAATATATATATATATATATATATTTTTTTTTTTTAGTAAATAATTAGGTGGCACTGTATGTTTGTATGCTAATGGTAATGATGTGGTAGAGAGAACAAACTCACATTGACAGAAGAGGAGCCAATGTATGGATCAGTATCTTGGAATAAGCAAGCAACTATGGGTTCCAGTGAGTGTGAAGACTTGGCGTTAGCTATAAGCACAATCATAACCTTGCTTGCAGCAGAGATGACAATGGTACAACCACAGATGAAGATGTTGGTATGCTGCAGTGAGAATACTCAGAACACTTTTCTTGTTGATTTTATGTTCTTCACAAAATAAGAACAAAGTTATTATATAACAGTAAAGAGGAAAAAGAGTGAGTTAGTGTTTTAAAAAGGAGAAGACATGAAATAATTTTCAAAGAGAATAGGAAAATGCACTGGGAAAACATTATATAATTTCAGTAGTTTGGGGGGCCCTTTTGAGATTCAAAATCATCAATCTAAAGTGAGCTGAATTAGTATGATTTTATGTTTTCCACTAGACAGATTTAGCCATTGAAGTGGATGCTCAGAATATGTGAAACCTAGTACTTTTTGTTTCTATTTTCAGAGAAGGAGGAAAGTTGAAAATGTATGAAAGAAATTGATAGTAATGACAGACAATGGAATCTAGGATGTGTAAAAAGGAAATGAAAAGAACAGAAAAGAACAGGGCTGAGCAAAGCTGGGAAGATCAATAGATGGCATGTCCTAGAGAAACTGAGAAATTATTGGAATTCAATGGTGTTGACCTAGAAAAGTAGAAGATAATGTTTAGAGGTTAGGGCATTTGAGATTTAGATTTTTAAAAGGTATCAGTTATTGTTAATGTCAAAATCTAGGAGATTACCATTACTACCTAGGAGATTACTAGGAGTGCTGTGTTAAGGGCAGTTGGAAGACAGATACATAGTAGAAGAGAAATTCAAAGTACTAAGAAGCATAGAAATTGACAGATTATGTACTTGGTTACTAACTTTCCAGGAACTATAATAAGATTTGTGTTGTTAATAGTAAAGTATTAAAAGGATGAGGGGGATTAAAGTCTATAGATGATAGAAGAAAGGAATGGTAGTAGATGTCATCAAATAGTACGATTGCACAAACCTTCACTTTGGAAACTTTTAGTGAGAAGAGCTTAGAAACAGTAATATGGTCCATTTAATTCTCAGCTATATTATTTGTATCTAGCATAGTTCCTGAAATTTCATAAGAGCTCCTTAAACATTTGTGAAATAAATGAAACTATAAATGCATAAATAAATCTTTAAAATGAATAGAATTGATAGTAGTTTTTAAAAATAATTCTTAGCTCTAAAATTTCAACATTTATACATATGAATATTATTCAATATGCTCTATACTTTGGACTTTTTGTAATAAAAATGGTGCTTAACAATTTGTACCAGAGCTAGCTTCTCCTCACCTCAGTCCAATTATACTTTAAGTTTTATGCCATTATCTCTGCTTCAGTACCTCTTGAGATCAGCATCAAGTCAATGTTATTGCTAAACCTATTTTTGGATTGCTCTAAATCTACAATGGGTATAATTTTAAAGCTTTTAGCATCAATCTTGGTAGAAGGTTCTTAGTATCTCTTACTGGTCTTACATGACTGATTATTCAAAGTTTCACCAAATTAGGATCCTATAATTGATGGCCTACCACATTTCTCTTCAATGGACACTCTCATAGTTTGCTTTAAAATGGTCTACACACTTTTCTATATTCTGCCCATTTTTACTTTCAACTAATATTAATTGATTTACATGTTTTGAATTTTTTTTTGGTAATCATATATTAGTTTACCCATCTCTAGGATCAAAAGTTTACCTAGCATTCCTAACTCTATTGAAAACTCAGACTTCAACCACATTCCAGTCTGCCTTTCTTGTTTGCCTGTGTTCTATGACTGCTTAAACCCTGATCATTATAAGTATAAAGATCTCTTTAGGGAATATTTGTGTGATAAACAGAAAGGACACATGTAATGTACATCAGCAAATTCCCAAATAAATTTACAATACTTTAACACACCACATATCAACAGTAGGTTGTTTCTATGATTTGAATATGTCCCCCCAAAATTCATGTGATGAAAACTTGATCCCCATTGCAGCAGTGTTGAGAGGTGGGACATTTAGGAAGTGATTGGGTCATGAAGACGTTGCCTTCATGAATGGATTTATCCATTAATGTGTTAATGGATTAATGGGTTATTAAGGAAGTGGATTAGTTATCACAAAGGCCATAAAAGTCAGTGTGGCCATTTTTCATGAGCTCTCTGGCTATGTGATACCCTCAGCCACCTCAAGACTACAGAGTTTCCACCAGAAAGAAGGCCCTCACCAGACATGGTCCTTCAACCTTGGACTTCCCAGCTCCTAGAATTGTAAGATATAAATTTCTTTTCTTTATAAATTACTCAGTCTCAAAGATTCAGTTATAGCAACAGATAAGACAATGGTGGTATATATAAGTGGCACAAAAAATGTCAATCTAGGTTTTAGAATTAACCAGAGTTTTCCATGATGAGAGGCATACATACCAACTCTTTTCATCACCATATAGATAGCAGAGGATATCTCTATGACACCGAACTTTTAAACTGTGAAAGAAGAAAGTGAGTACTAGTCATCTGCTTTACTAGTCAAGGAAATTGAAGCCCAAGTTAGCATGTGTTAGAGGGAAAGAATCTTTCTCCACTCCGGGTGATTTCTTCAGTGGGGACGGGATGCACGCTACCACTGCATTCTTGCTCTCTTCACACACTCACTCATTTCTCTCCAGAACGAATTTTAGAAAAATTCAACTGGGCATGATCGTTTCAGTCCCTTCCTCTCTCTCCTCACTCTAGAAATCTGATTCTCCACTGGGATCACAGTTTCTTCTCTGTTTGTGTGAAAGTTTGACAATGTCTTTAATTGTTAAGTACAAAAATCCCTTCTAAAAAACAAAACAAAACAAAAATCCCTTCTAGGATATTTTAAAATGTTTTCTTATCATACTTTTAAGTTTTTGCTAACTATGCTTTTAAAATTTGGTTTCTCTTTTTCCTGTTCTCTCTACAGTGTTGCTTATGTACATTAATTTGGGGTTTATGGCTTCCCAGCATTTTCTTTAATATCTTTTTTCCCTAAAAAGTTCACAGTTTCTTCTCTGTTTGTGTGAAAGTTTGACAATGTCTTTAATTGTTAAGTACAAAAAGCCCTTCTAAAAAACAAAACAAAACAAAAATCCTTTCTAGGATATTTTAAAATGTTTTCTTATCATACTTTTAAGTTTTTGCTAACTACGCTTTTAAAATTTGGTTTCTCTTTTTCCTGTTCTCTCTACAGTGTTGCTTATGCACATTAATTTGGGGTTTATGGCTTCCCAGCATTTTCTTTAATATCTTTTTTCCCTAAAAAGTCACTCTATGGTAGTAGACAAGAATATGATCCCTGCACTTATGAGCTTTGAGAATTTGAGCCAGTTACTTATTTTTGTTTGTTTGTTTCATTTCCACATCTGTAAAGTGAGCCTAATAAATGCAAAAATACCACCGTGCAATTAATTGGTCATCGCTCTGTCTGAAAGAGTTAATGACTTCCTCCATAGCCTCTAGAGCCCTGGCAAATGAACACTCTCAGGATCTTTTTAATTTTTTCCCTACCTTAGGGATATAGATATATTTTTTATACTAGCCAAGGGCATAACACCAAATGAATTACTCACTGGTATATTAAAAAAATACTGTGAAGAAATAATTTTATAGTTAATAATTTATAAACCTTTTAAATTTTAAAACAAATACTTTATGAATATTATTTATACTTATATCATATAGACTGGTCTTTTATTTTTTTTAATCTTTTCACTTATTTTGCCATGTACAAGTACATTACATCTGAGGAAGTATTAGTCTGACATGACGCTAAAGTGCATTTACTAGCATACTAAGCTCTAGGAAATGATGTGACTCTATGGTACATATATGGCTTTTAGAATGGAAAAATAAGAGCTTTGACATGGTCATGTTGTGTCTTCACTGTTCGTTTACCATTCCATATAGAAATACTAATGTTTAGGTATTGATTTTTCCCTGTCTGGGAAAAATCAAGAGGAAATGAAAAGGTGACCTTTCCTTTAAGAATAATGTCACTATGACAGAACTCCATGAGTGTAGAAAACAGGAATTTTGCATCAAAATGAATCATTTCTTGTTTTTAGTTAAAAACAAGATCTTTTCTGATCTTTAACTAGAGTTATAAAAATTTCTCACTTTGAACACAGTCACATCAGTTCTACTCTTTTTTGTGTTAGGAAAGACTAAGTAGCAAATTTGACAGAAACCTTATTTTCTTTCTTTAGGGGTAATCTTCAGGAAACTTTTTAGAAATGTAGGAATATCAAACAGGATGTTCCAGCTATTATTTAAATACTTGCTAATGCCATCAGTGTGCATATAATTATGCTAAAAATACAATTTAGAGATTGAATCCTTTTGAGCATTTGCGTTCTGAAAATAAAATTATTGCTATCTACCCAAAATAATTAGAGTCATCTAATAATGAGGCCAAGCCATGTGCTGTAATCGATCAGCAGCCTGGCAGTAATGGTGTCTGAAAGAAATACATCAAACTAATGAACAGCTAAGAGACGTGAGAATAGCTCTTGGTGCTTCAGTTTTAGACTTTCAATGGCTGTCTGAAATACTTCAAAGACTAAGAGGATTATTTTTTTATAAGTCCTTGATATAAATTTCTTGATTAATTTTTTCTTGACATTGAAAATCAAATCAATGCAGTTTTAATTGAAATACTCATTGTGAAAACAAAATATTGTGAATACATGGAAGTGAACACCTTTGCCATCCCTTCTCTCAATTACTTGCTAGTTCAATGTACTGTGAGTGGAACAGAGGCCTGAAGACTTCCCTAATCTTTCTATTTTGCACAATTACATGAATAATATAAATAGGATATAGTATTTATAGTTTATACTTTTCAAATATATTATAACTTTTCAAATTTCTACATAGGATTGCTTGCTTAATACTAACACTGTTCCAATTTGGTTCTGGTCAAGATGGCAGAATAGAAGGTCCCCAGCATCACTCTCTCCACAAATCAATGAATTTACAACTATAAAAAGCTGGGGCCGCTGGAGCTCAGGGGAACAGGAGGAGAGTCCTACAAAGTTCATGAAGGTGGGAGAAACCACGATGAGAGGAAGAAAAAACTGCTCTGAGCATTTTGGGCCCCTGCCGCTTTAAGGCTGAAGCACACAGAGCAGGAGCCGGCAGAAGCTGCAGCTGTGCCCTTCAGATAGAGTTACTTGGAGGTGGCAGGGGAGAAGAGGGCCTTGGTTGTCCCCAGGACAGCAAGACCAATAATAGCATTCCCATGGACCCATACAGGAGCGAGGAGCCAGAACAAAAGGAAGCCATTCAGAGGCTGATGAGTCATCACAAGGGACTGGCGCAGGGCCCATCCCATGGGAAGTGTTTGGAGCACTGGCCGTAGGAGAGACAGGCCCACCAGGAGAACACTGGAACACAGCGAGGACAGCTGATCAGTCCCCCAATCAGCTGAGGACCACTCAGAGGAGACTGGTCAGGAATATAGAATTGCATGGGGTGCAGTTCGATGAAAAAACTCAGGCCCAGATCAGAGTTTCTACACAACCCAGGTTCAATGGGTCTCTGGAGAGCCAGAGGTACCTATAAGGTCAACTATTGAACCCTGAGCTGCACAAGAAGTCTTCCCTAGGGAATCAGCAGCAAAGCAGCAATTTAGTTCAACCATATAGCTCAAGTACTGGTTCCCACAGGAAGTTCCCCTGTTTAGAAGTAAGCAAAGGACAAAAAATTAGTTCTGGCACAGGCATACCACCAGCACCTTGGGGCCTGCCTGGGAACTTTATGCTTGGAGCTGGGACCAGACCCCACTCCCACATCCAGTCACAATGTGCCAGACCCTTGGGGCCTGCCTGTTGACCCAGGGCATGGAGAAGGGAACCAGATCCCCCTCCCACAACCAGGCATACCATTCCAGGGCCTTGGGACCTGACTGGAGACCCACATCATGGAGAAGGGGACTGGACCCCTCTCCCACAATCAGGCACACCATGCCAACACATCAGGGCCCATCTAGTGACCTGAGGCATGGAACTGGGGACCAGACCCCTCCCACAACCAGGCACACTGCACCAGCGCATCAGGGCCTGCCCAGTGACCTGAGGCAAGGAGAAGAGGACTGGACCCCCTCCCACAACCAGGCACACTGCACTACTGCCTCAGGGCCCACCTGCTGACCTGAGGCATGGAACTGGGGACTCGACCCCCCTTCCCACAACCAGGCACACCACACCCAGTGCCTCAGGGCCCACCTGGTGATCCAAGGCATGGAGCCAGGGAATGGACCACCTCCCACAACCAGGCACACTGTGCCAGCATTTTTGGGCCTGCCTGGGCATCTGAGTCATGAAGAAAGGGACCAGGCTAATTCCCACAACCAGTCACACCACACCAGTGCATCAGGGCCCACCTGCTGACCTGAGTCATGGAGAGGAGGACTGGACCCCCCTCCCATAACCACACACACCACACCAGTGTTTTGGGGCTTACCTGGGGACCTGAGGTATGGAGCTGAGGACCAGACATGCCCCACAACCAGGCACACTGCCAGCACCAAGGAGCATGCCAAAAAACATCACCAACATGTGGGTGGCCCACCACAGTCACTACAATAACCATGGCTGCCGCAAAAGAGGCTAGACACCACAACCACCACTCAGATAGTCTGCCAACCACTGGAATGCATTGACACAAGGAGAGTCACCAGCAGAGATAAAGGAAAGAAGAGGATGTCTTTCTCCACAAAGCCCATTTCAGAGTGACAGAAGAAGCATCTGCTCTATGATAATATCAGGGGACCTGATCACACCTCTCAGCATTGGACAGATCATCCAGGCAACAAATCAACAGAGTAACCATTATTCTTTCAGAAGCAGAGAAGAAATCTAGGGTAATTAGAGGGGGGAGGGGAGAGGGTTAGGGTGATGGGGAGAGATTGGACAAGGGGCATAAAGAATAATTATGATTTGTAACAATATATATACTAGTAATATCGATTTGATCAACATATCTCAACGTTGAACCCCCAAAATATGTATAATTAATTTAGATTCAATAAATAAAATAAATAAAAAATACTAACACTGTTATTTTTTTCCTTAGGGATAATATTATATTCAGGGTTTAGGTGGATATTTTAAACTAGAGAAGTCCTTGTCCTAATAAATGGAAATTATTGCAATTATTCTTAGTTAACATATATAGTAGGTATAAAAGAATAATAAAAATGATTATAGTTAACAGTTTTTTTAGGGATTGCTATGTAACAAGAAGTATTATACATGTATTAAACTCAAACAGACATATAGACCAATGGAACACAATAGAGAGCCCAGAAATAAACCCATGCATATTACAGCATACTGATCTTCAACAAAGGTACCAAGAAATGGGAAAAAATATTCTCTTCAATAAATGGGGTTGTGAAAACTAGATATTCATATGCAGAAGAATAAAATTGGATCATTACCTTATACCATATATAAAAACCAACTCAAAATGGATTAAAGACTTAAACATGAGACCTAAAACCAAAAAAAATAAAAATAAAAATCATAAAAGAAAACACAGGGGAAAAATCTTTTTGATTTTGGCCTCAGCCATGATTTCTTGGATATGATTCCGAAAGCACAGATAACAAAAGCATAATCAAACTGGGATTACATTGAACTAAAAAGCTTCTTCACAGCAAAAGGAAACTGTCAAGAGAAAATATTTTCACATCATGTATCTGAAAAAAAGTTAATATTTAGAATATTTAAGGAATCCCTACAACTCAATAGCAAGAAACCAAATAAATCAATTAAAATGCGCAAAAGGACTGAATGAACATTCCTCCAAAGAAGACATATAGGTTGCCACCAGGTATGTGAAAAGGTGCTCAACATCACTCATCAGGGAAATGCAAATCAAAACCACAATGAGATATAATCTCACACCTGTTAGGATAGCTATTGTCAAAAGAAAAGAATCACAAATATTGGTGAGGATGTGAGAAGAGAACCCTTGCACACTGTTGGTGGGAATGCAAATTAGTACATCCTTTATGGAAAACAGTCTGGAGGTTTCTTAGAAAACTAAAAATAGCACTACCATATGATCCAGCCATCCAGCTACTGGGTATATATCCAAAGGAATTGAAATAAGTATGTTGAAGAGGTCTATATTCCCATGTTCATTGTAGCATTATTCACCATAGTCAAGACATGTAAGCAACCTAAATGTTCATCAACAGATGAATGAATAAAGAAAATGTGATATATACATATAGTGGGATATATTCAGCCTTAAAAAAGAGGGAAATTCTTCCATTTGCAACAAAATGGACAAACCTGGACATTATGGTAAATAATGAAGCCAGACACTGAAAAACAACTATTACATGATACAACTTATGCAAGGGTACTTCAAAAAGTTCATTGAAAGATTTGTATTATCTTTCAATTCTATTTTGCCACAAACTTTCTGGAGTAACCTTGTATGAGGAATCCAAAGTAGTCAAACTCATGCAAACAGAAAGTAGAATGGTGGTTACAAAGAACTGGGGTGGAGGAAAAATAGGAAGATGTTAGTCAAAGTGTACAAAGTTTCAGCTATGCCAGATGAATACGTCCTGGAGATCTACTGTACATAGTACCTATAGTTCATAATACTATATTCTGTATTAAAAAATTTTATAAGACATATATCTTATGTTAAATGTTCTTATCACACATCATAATAGCAACAATAAATAAATAAATAAATAAGGCAGGAGGAATCTTTTGGAAGTACTGGATTGGTTTATGGCATAGACTGTGATGGTAGTTTCAGATGTGTATACTTATCTCCAAGCTCATTAAATAGTATGTATTAAATATGTACAGCTATTTGTAAGTCAACCATACCTCAATAAAATGTTTTAAAAACACTCAGAAGCCATATGATGTAGCTATTATTAGTATTTCATTCTTTTTTTTTTTTTTAGTGAGAAAATTGAGATACAGCATGGTAAAGTAATTTTTCCAAAACACGGTCAGCAAGTAATGAAAGTCAGAATTGTTCCTACGCAGTCTGGCTCCATGCTCCCACTTTGCATAATTTGCTGTGCTGTCTCTTATTAGGAGTGCTTTAGGAGAAACTCATTCAGAGTTAGTATTTGAAGAACCTGAAAGACAATATGCCTAGCCACTTCATTAAAAATCATGGGAGCTTGAGCTGTGCTTTCTAATAGAACTTTCTGTGATGATGGAAATATTCTATAATCTGCACTCTTCAATTTGGTGGTTACTTGTCCAAATTAAAATGTAACTAGTGCAACTGAGAAACTAAATTTATAATTTTATTTAATTTTAATTAATAAAATTTAAATTTGAACAGCCACATGCCACTAACAGCTACTGAATTGGAGACTGATGGTCTGGACTTTCTGGTCTACACAAATATATTCAAGAGGCTATTTGCAGCATTATGGTGTCTTAGCTAATTTGCCTTGAAATCTCTACTCCTAATCTTAGTGATAAATTTGATTATTTTTCCCAGAAATCCCATGTTGATTACAGTTCTGACCTTCCCTTAATTCCCTTATCTGCTGTCCTGAGAATGTTAGGATTAGTATTTAAGGAGCTGGAGACTTGGACAGCACTTATGAACTAAAGACAGGGATTGGTCAAGTAAGGAGAAAGTTTAGATAATCTCCCCTTATATTTGAGGATCAGGCAATGTAAGAATCAGGTTCTTCTATCAGTGTAACTACACAGATGGTCCCCAAGTAACCCTTTGTTTTCTTCCGTCTTCCCATGGATGCTTTGATCCACTTCCGTTTTCAAAGCCAGTGGATACTGCTACAGATTGGGTTCTCTGTGGAATAGAATTCAGTCATTAATTTTGACTTAAATTTGCCTTTCACTGGAGTTAACACACAAGTCTTTTTGAAATGCTCTAATACAGCTGCTATTAACGAAAGAGAAAGTAACTGAAGAAAAAAAATACTTCATTTTATACCAAATTATTCTATTTTTATTATCATACAGAAAGAGCCAAATTCACTTGTATTCTATTTATTACTTTTTGGATACATGCCATCTGAAGAAATCTCCTTCTACATTGTATGGGAAACCCAGAGATATGGATTGAATTGTGCCCCCCAAGTTTTATGTATTAGAAGCTTGATCCCCACTGTGACTATTAAGAGGGTGGGAAATCTTATTACGGTAATTGAAAAGTGGGGCCTTGAAGAGGTGATTAGATTCTGAGGACCATGCCCTAACGAATGGATTAATAATGGTGGTCATGGGTGTGGTTCTGAAGACTTTAAAAGAAGAACATGTGAGAGTCTCTCTCTCTCTCTGTGTTTCCACCATCTCGCAGTGTGAAACCCCTCACTGAAGCCACCACTAAGGAAGATCCCTACCGGATGTGTTCCCTAGACTTTGGACTTCTCAGCCTCTGAAACTATAAGCAAAAAAATTTGTTTTCTTACAAATTACCCAGTTCCAAGAATTTTGTTATAAGCAACAGAAATGGACTAATACAACCAGTCTCAAAGTATAGCAAAGGATAAGGCAGAGGAACATGTGAGGATGACTGGAAAAATATATATAACATACCTAAAAATAATATTGGTGATAATAGCAGTGAATGAGAGGGAAGAAGAAAGGTAAAAGAAGCCTTATTGTGTTTAGCACTTCAGCCATCCCACCCCTAAACTCCGGTTTAAGGCACCAGCTTAATAGTGAAGGGACTAGGTATTTTGGCAATAGGTATCTTTTAGGAGAGAAGCAAATAAGAGAATATGATGCAATGAAATAGAGAGGTGTTTCAGCAATCATCTACTTGAGATGGCTCTAACTTAGAGATTTTCAACATAATATCTCTTCGATTCAGAAAATTAGTAACATTTGAAATCTCTGGCTCCTAAATGAAGGTCAGCATAGCACTGATTTCCAAATGCATATATGTTTCCCAGTCTGCACAATACAGCATAATCTCTATAAATATCAAACTATATAAAGAGAGGTAAAGCATTAAAGCTATGAAAGAACAATAGACACAAATGATCAAATCTGTCCACAACTCAGACTTACAAATAAAGAAGTATACTGAAATTCAAAGGAAAAAGGACAATGCTTGAACTGGAAATCTGGGTTTGTGACATTTCTCTTTCTTTCTCTACCTGCTTTCAACTGCTTAAGCTCAGAAATTTACTCTGATGTCATTCCTGCACAAGAGGCAATACCCTAATGGGAGAAAGTGCACCCTAGATTTTTTTGAGTACAATTCTCCCTGTTAGCAAGACTTGGGTACCTTGTGGTGCTATTTCCCAGCATTGGGTTTGAATTTGGACCTTTCATCTGAACACAAGGACATTTCAGCTGACAACTTGCATTGCATTTGTGTAGAAGATGAAAATCATCTTGAGAGGGGAAGGGTTCTGCTTACTAGCGTAATGCTACAGGAGCAAACAAATATGTATATGATTATCAGTTATGTTGTTTTCTGTGAAATTATATATATATATTATATTAAACCAACGTAACTGAGAATCATGTTGCTCGTGTGGCAATGTATTGATACAAACACACACACATGAGGGGTCTTCAAAAAGTCCATGGAGAGATTTCTATTAACTTTTAATTCTATTTTTCGGTGAATATTTTGAAATACTCTCATATGTGCCCCAGTTTTCTGGCAGACAGCTCCTAAAACACGTGGTGTTTCCTGAGTGTTATGAGCATCCTTTGTTCTAATACTTGATCTTTGATCCTGGTTCTTGACACAGAGCTACTAAATCCCTTGGAAGAGCTCCTAAAACACGTGGTGTTTCTTGAGTGTTATGAGCATCTTTTGTTCTAATACTTGATCTTTGATCCTGGTTCTTGACACAGAGCTACTAAATCCCTTGGAATTTCCTGGGTGATGGGAGTGTGTTTTCTTATAATGAGGCAATTCTTGGTGGACTCCTGGATGGTGCCTAATCACCAGAAAGACCAAGTAAAGATTGAAGGCTTGGACTTTCAGTCTTATCCCCTGTCTTCCATGAAGGGGGCCAGAAATTGACATCATAATCAATCATGTATGATAAAGAGACTTCATAAAAAATCCCTAAAATACAGGATTCTAAGAGCTCCCAGGTTGGTGAACACGTGGAGGTGGCAGGGGGGCGGCATACCTACAGAGGGCTTAGAAACTCCACACCCCTGTCCCATACCTATGCATCTCTTCCATCTGCCTGTTCCTGAGTTATATCCTTCTACAATGAACTAGTAATCAAGTAGGTAAACTGTTTTCCTGAGGTCTGTGAGCCATTCTAACAAATTAACCCAAGAAGGGTGTGGTAAAACCTACGATTTATAGACAGTTGGTCATAAGCACAGGTGACAACCTGGACTTGCATCTGGCATTTGAAGTAAGAAGTTTTGTTTTTTTTTTTTTAATTTTTTTATTTTGTGGAAATGAATGAACACTTAACCTGTTGGATCTGAAACTATCTCCAGGTACCTAGTGTCAGAATTGAGTTAAACTGTAGGACACCCAGCTGGTGCTGGCTGAGAACTGAATTGATTAGTGGAACATCTTTCATGTCAGAAGAGAATTAAAGTAGAGGTGTGAGTGTTGAGAATAAAGTGTAGAGAAAGAAAACCACTTGGTTTTTCCTTTCACTTTCTTAAATTTAGTTTTAAAACTTTCCAAAAAAATAAGAAATACAAAATTAAAGAAATGGAAATTAAAACCAGGAGCTGAATTTACAAGAAGACCAAAAGGAAACATTAGAGGAAAAGATGAAACCCCAGCATTTTGGAAGACTAAAATTACCTGTTTCTGTACCTTTAATATTTTCCTTTTTTTCTTGATTTATCAGCTTTTTTTTTTCACTTTTTTGTTGTTAATTTTCGGAAATGAAATTACATCATGACAGGAAATGCCTGTGCTGACTATTAAAATTATCAATCTAAGGACAATACCTATTTTTCTACATAGAAATAAATTAAACTTATAACTTTAATACTTGAGGTCTACACACTTGTGCAGATTATGCACCTGCTGGACTTTATACATTATTTGTAATAGCAATGTTAGAAACAATCAAAATGTCCATCCATAAAGGACACAATGAAAACTATAAAAAAAACATAAACCCAACATTTCTCCAGCCACAGAAAGAAGTGCTAGGTGATTGCAAAGCCATATGAACAAGAGCTGTATACAATAATATGAAGTGATCCTCAAAATATACTGGTAAGCGAAAAAATGCAAGACTCAGAATACAAGCCGCCTTTTGAATGAAAATGTGAAAAATGTGATCACACATAAAATATGGTTATAATTTTCGAAAAATTAATGAATACCCAGCAAAAACTACTAAAAATATTTATTACTTTTAAGCAGAGGAAGAGACAAAATGGAAGGAACAAGAATAAAAGAAATTCCTGTGAATGTAACTGTAACATAATTTTGATATTTGTTTTATATAATCAAAAAACAGAATAATGAAAAATATGAAAAAAATTAAAGTTGAAAGAAATATAGCTTAATTGTATATAACCTGTAACATAATTTTGATATTTGTTTTATATAATCAAAAAGCAGAATAATGAAAAATATGAAAAAAATTAAAGTTGAAAGAAATATAGCTTAATTGTATATAATTTTGGTGACATACTGCAGTAAGAACAGAAATTAGCCAAATTATATATATATATTTGCAAAGCAATATATCTAAGGACAAAATAAATGCAAAGAAATTTTAAACTTTATCCAGTTGTATTATTGTTACCTTGAACATGCTTCATGCACAATATTTTATGTATAACTTTTCATATTGTAGGACAAAGAAAATAATTATGTTAACTTTGTATACATAATGAGCTTTTCATGAAAGAATAGAAATCTTATATGTAAATGGAATAAAGCAATGCAATTTGTTTTTATATTTTAATTTTCTAATGTATTTTCTAACACTGTCCCTTGAAAAGATTTAAGAACAATAGCAACCCAGTAGCAATAAATACCTCTAGTAGCCAGATTTAGTTCATTAAATAACTTTTCACAGTAGAAGTCATTGGCTCCTTAGAAAAATAGTTATTTTCAGTGCTGAGCAGAAAATTTGTGAGATAAGTACAGGGAATAGTGTAGAGCATAAAAAATGGAAGTTTTATGGAATGTTTGTGTTCTTCCCAAAATTTGTATGCTGAAATCCTACGCCAAACATGATGGTGTTAGAAGGTGGGGCCTTTGGAAGGTAATTAAGTCATGGGGGTTCCACCCTCATGAATGAGTCAGTGCTTTTATAAGTAGAAACACAAGGGAGATGACTGCTCTGTTGGCCACGTGAGGACACAGAGAGGAGAAGGCTGTCTGCAAACAGGGAAGTAGGCCCTCACTGGAACTAAATAAACCAGCAACTTGATTTGGGATGTGCCAGCCTCTAGAACATGAGAAATAAATGTTGGTTCTTTAAGATATCCAGTCTATGGTAATTTGTTATAGTAGTCAGAAGTGACTAAAACAGGAAGCTACAGATTACAGAGTTTATTCAAAAGGTACAGAAGCTAGAATGAAGGTGCTCTTACTACTTTGAATTGGAATCATCTGTGTTTTGAAAAGAATGATTACTCCAGTGGATTGAAAACATCAACTATATAAAAGTCCTACTGTGTGTGTACATGTATGTATGTTTAATTATATTTATATAATTATATAATTAACTATAGAGAAAGAAAACAAGGCTCAGTTGAGAAAACTGGGATTTGTCAGGGCACCAACTCCTTATAATAAAAATTGGTAGTTAAATGAGAAAAATTAAAACTTTATTCTACACTTCCTATATGAAATATATTTCAAGATTACCAAACCCTACTAGATGGAGGGGTGGGGGGTTTCAATTAAAATAATTTCAACTAATAAATGCAAATAAATTGAATGTATTAGAAAATAATTTTACAATTCCTAATAAAGTAATTGATTTAGACAATGATTTGATTTGTGTTACTTGTTGCTCCAAATGAGGAAACACCAAGTGATCAAGAAATTTACCAAGTTTACAAACTAGTGGCAAGTAGTAATTTAAAACAAGCCTATTTCATTGAGTAGGAGTAAGGGAAGACAGTAAGGATACAAAACAAGGAGTTAATAGCTTTCTATCCAAAGGATTTTAATATTTTTTGAATCTAAAATTAAATTTCTTTTGCCTGTAAAAAGAAGCTCTATGCTCAGCTAGGAGGCTGCTATGAAACATTAAACACTGTCAGTTTTTACTGTGATACTGCATTAATACTGCATAGCATCAATATTTTATATTAAGAATGTTAATTATACCTGAGTTTCTGAAATGCCTAACAGTACCGAAGTACTGGTGCACTAATTTTATTTTTAATTCATTTTCTTTTTCCTATTGGCTGTTTTCCCTGGATCTGCTTCTTTTCCCTGCAGTGAGAAATGAGTCAAATCAGCTCTCACTGTCAACCAGAACAGCCTTGGAGCTGAGTTAATTCATCACCTACTGACAAAGGTTAAAAATATTGAATATCAATATCCAGAATGTTTTCCCGCTCACAGCAATTGTTTGGCAGTGCCGATGTCTTAGCTCTGGAAATAGAGTGCAAGGTTTTGGCATTCTTTGTGTCCATGAAGTTACTTTGTTAATGTACTTTATGTATAAATATATGAAAGTTTTGACCTCTATTTTACTTTCAATATAGTGGACAACAGAGGTATAGAAATTTTAATACCAATGATAATACAATATTGAAATGTATATATCTAATCTCATAGTGAAATCAAATTTTCACAACTGGCTTGCAGAATTATCAGCTGGATCTATATTGTATGAACTCATCCTTACTCATGCATATCTAATTATACATTCATACCCTAGCCATCTGCAAAGACTGAATAATAGAACTCTTATTTTTTGAATGAACTTAACTCTATTATTACACACAAAGGACTCTGGTGGGCACTAGGAGAATTAATACAGATCATCTCCCCTGACTTACAATGGTTCAACTTAACATAGGCTAGGTTAAACTATGACATTCGGTAAGTTAGGTGTATTAAATGCATTTTTGACATGATATTTTCAACTCAAAATTGGTTTGTCAGGACTTAACCACATCACAAATCAATCAGCTTTATCAGTAATGAAGCTGGTCTACTAGATGTCTCTAGGGGCAATCTTTGACTATCTTTCAAATGATTCTGAAATAATAAGGCGAAAAAGGAACTATTTGCCCTTTCCACAAAAGTGCTAAATTTTGTTATGGGGCAAAAAATAAAATATACCTAATGACTTTTTCTCTTTCTGGTTTTCATTTTCTGAAAGCCTGAACTCTGGAGAGTATTTTACAAGGAAGAACAAGAAAATCCTAATACTTTGAGGAGGGTAAGGCTCAAGCTCAGAGGGTTAGTAATGAGATTCTTTATTTCATTTAACTTGATGAGGTACAACAATTTCAACATAATTTCAAACAATATAAATTACATAAAATATGTATGTTTTATTGAAAAGTTCTTTTCTCTTTCTGGTTTTCATTTTCTGAAAGCCTGAACTCTGGAGAGTATTTTACAAGGAAGAACAAGAAAATCCCAATACTTTGAGGAGGGTAAGGCTCAAGCTCAGAGGGTTAGTAATGAGATTCCTTACTTCATTTAACTTGATGAGGTACAAAAATTTCAACATAATTTCAAACAATATAAATTACATAAAATATGTATGTTTTATTGAAAAGTTGGCTTTATGTTACATGATTTTGTCCTACTGTAGGCTAATGTAAGTGTTCTGAGGGTGCTTAAGGTAGGCTTGGCTAAGCTATGATGTTTGGCAGGTTAGGTGTGTTCAATACATTTTCAATTTATGATATTTTCAACTTACAGTGGGTTTATTGGGACATAACCCTATGATAAGTCAAGGAGCATCTGTACATAACATTCTGCCTCTGAACTCAGAGAATTGGTATTCTAGCAGTTGAAGATATATTTATGTGTACATTGCATGCACACACTAATGCATTATAAAGTATAAGTGTCCAGTAGTTTAGGAGAAAGAAATTATTTTTACCAGGATCTATGTTCATGGAAGTGGTTTCACTGAGATTTCAAAATTAGATAAAATTATAAACTGGGCTTAAAAAATAGATAAAACTGGTGAGCAGAGATTGTGGCCATCTCACACAGTTTATGCATTCCTAGGCAGAGAATACAGTGTAAAGAAAAGTATATAGGAAGAAAGAAAAATTCCAGTTTGACTTTTCAAAATTTACTGTGCCTGAATGGGGAGATGACAGGGTCCTTGATTACAGAAATGTTAATGATAATAACAGCAATGATAGTCACTAATTTTGCAGAAAGGGAGAAAGAGACTTAGTTGGTGGTGGTTTTAGACATGAAATTCTGCCATTCCCAGCAACATGTATGAGCTTGGAGAAAACCATATTAAGTGAAATAAGCCAAGCACAGAAAGAGAAATACTGCATATCCTCACTTATGAGTGGGGAGCATAGAAAGTAAGAAAGAAAGAAAGGAAGAAGGGAAGGAAGGAAGAAAAAAGGAAAGAAAGAAAGAAAACAGTCACAATGATATTTTGAACTATGGAGAGAACAGAACTGTGTTTAGTAGAAGTGGAAAAGGGGAAGGGTGAAGGGGAATTTGGAAGAAATTTGTTAATGTACACAAAGAATGATTACCTCTCCCAATGATGAATATGCTAATTATCCCAGTTCGAGTATCACATATTGTACACAAATACTGATAGTCAACTCTGTAGCCTACGAATATGTATTATCAATTGTTTCAATTAAATATATATATAAATAAAAAATAAATAAAACAATCCATCTTATAAAAAAAAATAGGTACAATGCCAAGGAAGAATATAAACCTTGTATTCAGTGAAAGAATTTATTGGTGGAACTGCAATTGTATGTGAGGACAAGAGGAGTAAATACAGTATTCTGGTGAGGTATAATGAATTTCAGTTTTAGGGGTCTANTTCTATTTTTCGGTGAATATTTTGAAATACTCTCATATGTGCCCCAGTTTTCTGGCAGAGAGCTCCTAAAACACGTGGTGTTTCTTGAGTGTTATGAGCATCTTTTGTTCTAATACTTGATCTTTGATCCTGGTTCTTGACACAGAGCTACTAAATCCCTTGGAATTTCCTGGGTGATGGGAGTGTGTTTTCTTATAATGAGGCAATTCTTGGTGGACTCCTGGATGGTGCCTAATCACCAGAAAGACCAAGTAAAGATTGAAGGCTTGGACTTTCAGTCTTATCCCCTGTCTTCCATGAAGGGGGCCAGAAATTGACATCATAATCAATCATGTATGATAAAGAGACTTCATAAAAAATCCCTAAAATACAGGATTCTAAGAGCTCCCAGGTTGGTGAACACGTGGAGGTGGCAGGGGGGCGGCATACCTACAGAGGGCTTAGAAACTCCACACCCCTGTCCCATACCTATGCATCTCTTCCATCTGCCTGTTCCTGAGTTATATCCTTCTACAATGAACTAGTAATCAAGTAGGTAAACTGTTTTCCTGAGGTCTGTGAGCCATTCTAACAAATTAACCCAAGAAGGGTGTGGTAAAACCTACGATTTATAGACAGTTGGTCATAAGCACAGGTGACAACCTGGACTTGCATCTGGCATTTGAAGTAAGAAGTTTTGTTTTTTTTTTTAATTTTTTTATTTTGTGGAAATGAATGAACACTTAACCTGTTGGATCTGAAACTATCTCCAGGTACCTAGTGTCAGAATTGAGTTAAACTGTAGGACACCCAGCTGGTGCTGGCTGAGAACTGAATTGATTAGTGGAACATCTTTCATGTCAGAAGAGAATTAAAATAGTGGTGTGAGTGTTGAGAATAAAGTGTAGAGAAAGAAAACCACTTGGTTTTTCCTTTCACTTTCTTAAATTTAGTTTTAAAACTTTCCAAAAAAATAAGAAATACAAAATTAAAGAAATGGAAATTAAAACCAGGAGCTGAATTTACAAGAAGACCAAAAGGAAACATTAGAGGAAAAGATGAAACCCCAGCATTTTGGAAGACTAAAATTACCTGTTTCTGTACCTTTAATATTTTCCTTTTTTTCTTGATTTATCAGCTTTTTTTTTTCACTTTTTTGTTGTTAATTTTCGGAAATGAAATTACATCATGACAGGAAATGCCTGTGCTGACTATTAAAATTATCAATCTAAGGACAATACCTATTTTTCTACATAGAAATAAATTAAACTTATAACTTTAATACTTGAGGTCTACACACTTGTGCAGATTATGCACCTGCTGGACTTTATTACCCTATTCTAAAAATGGAGTAAAAAAAAAAATTGCAAACATGAACATATGTATAACTTGACCCAGCATCCCTGTACATTATTCCTATTTTTAAAAATATTGAAGTAATCATATGGGAAAACTACTTTTGTACAAAAATAAAACAAAATGAGTATCTCACTTCTCTCCTCTAAAATTTTTTCCTATGCAAATTCTAGCTAGATTGGCCACCCCAAACTCTGAAATCTGTCTCTTCCTCTCAGTGAGGCTCTGCACTGAAGCATGGATACTCTTTGCAGGCAGAAAATTGCTGCAATCATAAAATTTTCCTTGTGTGTTTTTATTCTCTCAGTAATCCCTAAGCCTCAATGCCTGCTTCTCTCTTTTCAAAAAAAAACATTATTTATAAGTACGTTTTTCTGGGTCTCTAGTTGTTTTTGGCAAAAGCGTAGAGTACCTGTTCCTCCATCATATCTAGATGTGAAAAAAATAGCAATTCAATGTGAGCAAGCTGACTCCTGCAGATATCAATAACACATTTTTTTATTGTGTCAAAAATGGAAACAATGCAAATGTTAATTTTTAGAGTGAAGAATAAAAATATGATAAAATACTTCTGATAAGGTATCAAATAAGCCCTTATGAGTTTGTGTATCACCTAAGCACATCTACATACAGATTTTTTGTACTCTATGTTTAAATTATCTCTTTAATACCTGTCTTTTCCACTTTTCCATGTTTGTTTCAGTCCATTTGGGCTTCCATAAACAAAGCCTATAAACTGGGTAGCTTATAAACAACATAAATTTGTTTCTCATGGTTCTGAAGACTAGAAGTCCAAGATCAAAGTGTTGGCACATTCAGTGTCTGGTAAGGGCTCATTTCGTGGTTCATAGAAGGCTCCTTCTAAATGTTTCCTCACATGGTGAAAGGGGCAAGGCAGCCCTCTGAGGCTCTTTTATAAATGCACCAATCTCACTCATGATGGTCCTGTCATTATAACCTAATCACCGCTCAAAGTTCCACTTCTTAATCCTGTTAACTCGGGGGCATATAAATTTTGTGGGACACAAATATTCAGACCATAGCAATAGTGATTATATTTATGATTGTATTTTTTTTTTTTTTTTGTCATTTTTGAGACCGGCCTCACCTCGCTTAGCCAGTGAGCAGACTGGCCATCCCTATATAGGATCCGAACCTGTAGCGGGAGCGCTGCTGTGCTTCCAGCGCTGCACTCTCCCGAGTGCGCCACGGGCTCGGCCCTATGATTGTATTTCTATCTCCTGTATAGAGCTCTACAATAGTATGCAGCACATAAATAAATAAGTAATAATGGGCAATTAATAAGGTAATTATAGTTATATTATTTTATAAAGAATAATTTCGGCAAAAGCAAAACAAAACCAAACCACAAGCAAACTCATAAACAGCTTACAAATGCTGAAAATATGTTCCAGTTTAAGATAAAGGCTTCTAAGGGACTGGCCATTTAGCTCACTGTAGTTGCTTAGACCTTGTAACACCAAGGTTAAGGGTTCAAAATGAAGACCAAAAAAATATATATAGAAAATGGGAAAAAGATAGAAACATTAGTCATATGCACAAAAATACAAATAGCTCTTTAACATATAAAAAGACACACAATTTTATCTATAATGAGAGAAAGTCAAAATAAAAGTATAATTTCTCATCTGTCACAGTGGCAAAACCTTAAGTTTGACAATATGTCTCATACACCATTGATGGAAATGCAAACTGGCACAACCCCTGTAGAGGGGAACATGGTGACATCTAGGGAAATTACATATGCATCCACTTTTCAGTACAGCTATTCCTCTTTTAAAAATCTGTTCTAACAATATACTTGCAGAATGCCTTATGGGCAAAGCTGTTTGCTCTAACATTATTTGTAATAGCAATGTTAGAAACAATCAAAATGTCCATCCATAAAGGACACAATGAAAACTATAAAAAAAACATAAACCCAACATTTCTCCAGCCACAGAAAGAAGTGCTAGGTGATTGCAAAGCCATATGAACAAGAGCTGTATACAATAATATGAAGTGATCCTCAAAATATACTGGTAAGCGAAAAAATGCAAGACTCAGAATACAAGCCGCCTTTTGAATGAAAATGTGAAAAATGTGATCACACATAAAATATGGTTATAATTTTCGAAAAATTAATGAATACCCAGCAAAAACTACTAAAAATATTTATTACTTTTAAGCAGAGGAAGAGACAAAATGGAAGGAACAAGAATAAAAGAAATTCCTGTGAATGTACCTGTAACATAATTTTGATATTTGTTTTATATAATCAAAAAGCAGAATAATGAAAAATATGAAAAAAATTAAAGTTGAAAGAAATATAGCTTAATTGTATATAATTTTGGTGACATACTGCAGTAAGAACAGAAATTAGCCAAATTATATATATATATTTGCAAAGCAATATATCTAAGGACAAAATAAATGCAAAGAAATTTTAAACTTTATCCAGTTGTATTATTGTTACCTTGAACATGCTTCATGCACAATATTTTATGTATAACTTTTCATATTGTAGGACAAAGAAAATAATTATGTTAACTTTGTATACATAATGAGCTTTTCATGAAAGAATAGAAATCTTATATGTAAATGGAATAAAGCAATGCAATTTGTTTTTATATTTTAATTTTCTAATGTATTTTCTAACACTGTCCCTTGAAAAGATTTAAGAACAATAGCAACCCAGTAGCAATAAATACCTCTAGTAGCCAGATTTAGTTCATTAAATAACTTTTCACAGTAGAAGTCATTGGCTCCTTAGAAAAATAGTTATTTTCAGTGCTGAGCAGAAAATTTGTGAGATAAGTACAGGGAATAGTGTAGAGCATAAAAAATGGAAGTTTTATGGAATGTTTGTGTTCTTCCCAAAATTTGTATGCTGAAATCCTACGCCAAACATGATGGTGTTAGAAGGTGGGGCCTTTGGAAGGTAATTAAGTCATGGGGGTTCCACCCTCATGAATGAGTCAGTGCTTTTATAAGTAGAAACACAAGGGAGATGACTGCTCTGTTGGCCACGTGAGGACACAGAGAGGAGAAGGCTGTCTGCAAACAGGGAAGTAGGCCCTCACTGGAACTAAATAAACCAGCAACTTGATTTGGGATGTGCCAGCCTCTAGAACATGAGAAATAAATGTTGGTTCTTTAAGATATCCAGTCTATGGTAATTTGTTATAGTAGTCAGAAGTGACTAAAACAGGAAGCTACAGATTACAGAGTTTATTCAAAAGGTACAGAAGCTAGAATGAAGGTGCTCTTACTACTTTGAATTGGAATCATCTGTGTTTTGAAAAGAATGATTACTCCAGTGGATTGAAAACATCAACTATATAAAAGTCCTACTGTGTGTGTACATGTATGTATGTTTAATTATATTTATATAATTATATAATTAACTATAGAGAAAGAAAACAAGGCTCAGTTGAGAAAACTGGGATTTGTCAGGGCACCAACTCCTTATAATAAAAATTGGTAGTTAAATGAGAAAAATTAAAACTTTATTCTACACTTCCTATATGAAATATATTTCAAGATTACCAAACCCTACTAGATGGAGGGGTGGGGGGTTTCAATTAAAATAATTTCAACTAATAAATGCAAATAAATTGAATGTATTAGAAAATAATTTTACAATTCCTAATAAAGTAATTGATTTAGACAATGATTTGATTTGTGTTACTTGTTGCTCCAAATGAGGAAACACCAAGTGATCAAGAAATTTACCAAGTTTACAAACTAGTGGCAAGTAGTAATTTAAAACAAGCCTATTTCATTGAGTAGGAGTAAGGGAAGACAGTAAGGATACAAAACAAGGAGTTAATAGCTTTCTATCCAAAGGATTTTAATATTTTTTGAATCTAAAATTAAATTTCTTTTGCCTGTAAAAAGAAGCTCTATGCTCAGCTAGGAGGCTGCTATGAAACATTAAACACTGTCAGTTTTTACTGTGATACTGCATTAATACTGCATAGCATCAATATTTTATATTAAGAATGTTAATTATACCTGAGTTTCTGAAATGCCTAACAGTACCGAAGTACTGGTGCACTAATTTTATTTTTAATTCATTTTCTTTTTCCTATTGGCTGTTTTCCCTGGATCTGCTTCTTTTCCCTGCAGTGAGAAATGAGTCAAATCAGCTCTCACTGTCAACCAGAACAGCCTTGGAGCTGAGTTAATTCATCACCTACTGACAAAGGTTAAAAATATTGAATATCAATATCCAGAATGTTTTCCAGCTCACAGCAATTGTTTGGCAGTGCCGATGTCTTAGCTCTGGAAATAGAGTGCAAGGTTTTGGCATTCTTTGTGTCCATGAAGTTACTTTGTTAATGTACTTTATGTATAAATATATGAAAGTTTTGACCTCTATTTTACTTTCAATATAGTGGACAACAGAGGTATAGAAATTTTAATACCAATGATAATACAATATTGAAATGTATATATCTAATCTCATAGTGAAATCAAATTTTCACAACTGGCTTGCAGAATTATCAGCTGGATCTATATTGTATGAACTCATCCTTACTCATGCATATCTAATTATACATTCATACCCTAGCCATCTGCAAAGACTGAATAATAGAACTCTTATTTTTTGAATGAACTTAACTCTATTATTACACACAAAGGACTCTGGTGGGCACTAGGAGAATTAATACAGATCATCTCCCCTGACTTACAATGGTTCAACTTAACATAGGCTAGGTTAAACTATGACATTCGGTAAGTTAGGTGTATTAAATGCATTTTTGACATGATATTTTCAACTCAAAATTGGTTTGTCAGGACTTAACCACATCACAAATCAATCAGCTTTATCAGTAATGAAGCTGGTCTACTAGATGTCTCTAGGGGCAATCTTTGACTATCTTTCAAATGATTCTGAAATAATAAGGCGAAAAAGGAACTATTTGCCCTTTCCACAAAAGTGCTAAATTTTGTTATGGGGCAAAAAATAAAATATACCTAATGACCTTTTCTCTTTCTGGTTTTCATTTTCTGAAAGCCTGAACTCTGGAGAGTATTTTACAAGGAAGAACAAGAAAATCCCAATACTTTGAGGAGGGTAAGGCTCAAGCTCAGAGGGTTAGTAATGAGATTCCTTACTTCATTTAACTTGATGAGGTACAAAAATTTCAACATAATTTCAAACAATATAAATTACATAAAATATGTATGTTTTATTGAAAAGTTGGCTTTATGTTACATGATTTTGTCCTACTGTAGGCTAATGTAAGTGTTCTGAGGGTGCTTAAGGTAGGCTTGGCTAAGCTATGATGTTTGGCAGGTTAGGTGTGTTCAATACATTTTCAATTTATGATATTTTCAACTTACAGTGGGTTTATTGGGACATAACCCTATGATAAGTCAAGGAGCATCTGTACATAACATTCTGCCTCTGAACTCAGAGAATTGGTATTCTAGCAGTTGAAGATATATTTATGTGTACATTGCATGCACACACTAATGCATTATAAAGTATAAGTGTCCAGTAGTTTAGGAGAAAGAAATTATTTTTACCAGGATCTATGTTCATGGAAGTGGTTTCACTGAGATTTCAAAATTAGATAAAATTATAAACTGGGCTTAAAAAATAGATAAAACTGGTGAGCAGAGATTGTGGCCATCTCACACAGTTTATGCATTCCTAGGCAGAGAATACAGTGTAAAGAAAAGTATATAGGAAGAAAGAAAAATTCCAGTTTGACTTTTCAAAATTTACTGTGCCTGAATGGGGAGATGACAGGGTCCTTGATTACAGAAATGTTAATGATAATAACAGCAATGATAGTCACTAATTTTGCAGAAAGGGAGAAAGAGACTTAGTTGGTGGTGGTTTTAGACATGAAATTCTGCCATTCCCAGCAACATGTATGAGCTTGGAGAAAACCATATTAAGTGAAATAAGCCAAGCACAGAAAGAGAAATACTGCATATCCTCACTTATGAGTGGGGAGCATAGAAAGTAAGAAAGAAAGAAAGGAAGAAGGGAAGGAAGGAAGAAAAAAGGAAAGAAAGAAAGAAAACAGTCACAATGATATTTTGAACTATGGAGAGAACAGAACTGTGTTTAGTAGAAGTGGAAAAGGGGAAGGGTGAAGGGGAATTTGGAAGAAATTTGTTAATGTACACAAAGAATGATTACCTCTCCCAATGATGAATATGCTAATTATCCCAGTTCGAGTATCACATATTGTACACAAATACTGATAGTCAACTCTGTAGCCTACGAATATGTATTATCAATTGTTTCAATTAAATATATATATAAATAAAAAATAAATAAAACAATCCATCTTATAAAAAAAATAGGTACAATGCCAAGGAAGAATATAAACCTTGTATTCAGTGAAAGAATTTATTGGTGGAACTGCAATTGTATGTGAGGACAAGAGGAGTAAATACAGTATTCTGGTGAGGTATAATGAATTTCAGTTTTAGGGGTCTATNAAAGAAAGAAAGAAAGGAAGAAGGGAAGGAAGGAAGAAAAAAGGAAAGAAAGAAAGAAAACAGTCACAATGATATTTTGAACTATGGAGAGAACAGAACTGTGTTTAGTAGAAGTGGAAAAGGGGAAGGGTGAAGGGGAATTTGGAAGAAATTTGTTAATGTACACAAAGAATGATTACCTCTCCCAATGAAGAATATGCTAATTATCCCAGTTCGAGTATCACATATTGTACACAAATACTGATAGTCAACTCTGTAGCCTACGAATATGTATTATCAATTGTTTCAATTAAATATATATATAAATAAAAAATAAATAAAACAATCCATCTTATAAAAAAAAATAGGTACAATGCCAAGGAAGAATATAAACCTTGTATTCAGTGAAAGAATTTATTGGTGGAACTGCAATTGTATGTGAAGACAAGAGGAGTAAATACAGTATTCTGGTGAGGTATAATGAATTTCAGTTTTAGGGGTCTATCACAGCAAACTGACAACAGGGAACAGAGGTAATACAGACCCGAAGATAAAATTCATCTGATTGAATTTGGAAGCCAGAGACAGGAAAGGGTGAGATTTGATTCCAGAATTTCAGACTTCAGTGACTAGTAGCATACGTATAAATGATGAAACCTGGAACTGGGATATAAGAAGAGAAAAAAGCACATATATGAGAATATATGTACATACATACATAAACACACACACACTATTGTCATCTGTAAAGAAATGTGCCTAAATGGGCTCAATGTTGAATTTATAGTCCCCTGAGAGCATTTGAATGATGATTTATAGAGGTCAGATGGTAGCTTTGTGATTTTACACTATGGTTAGAGAATTAGATTGTAGTCATCAACACAGAGAAACCAATAAGAGGTTTAGAGATTACGTCTGCCTGTTAAAAATTAAATTATCTTAAACAATGAAAATAAATTGTAATAAGTTATAATATATGTATTTGATGGATTTTTTTCTCAAGACTTTATCAAAATTTAGATAGAAACTATTTTACTTATTAGCCTTATTTTCTCTTGTATATAAAATCAATCATTGTTGCTTTTTTATGTAGTTGGACAAGCTCTGTTGACTTTGTGACTGGAAGGTGTCTAATACGGGATGTTCTTGTAACATATGAGATTTTTTTCTAGATATCTCCAGTTACCAGATCCTTAAGACACCCGCAAAACTAAATTTGGCAATTTTCATTTATGTAGTATTCTGCAAATTATTTTTGGCATTATATGAACTATTTAATGATTAATTTTCAATGCTGTATAAAGCCAAAATAAGTATATGTGTCTATTTTAGTGAAAATAAAGATTTAGTTTGTTTCAAAATACTTGCTATTGCAATGCAATTTGTGGTATAATACTTTCTTGTACACATATGCCAGTGTTTCCAGGTTATAATCTAATGAGAATAATTCATATATTATACATATTATCAACTTTGTTTAAAAACATTAAATTTCTCCTTAATTTGTAAGACAAGGAAATGTTGTAATTTTATTTCATATTTTTCCATATTTTTCAAATTGATCCTGCAAGATTTATTAAATATTCCTCAATTCAACCATCTTCTTTTAATGCTATACCTGGTAGATAGCAAGTTTCGATATATGTCTAGACCACCCCCACCCCCTTATATTTCATAATTGTCTCAGTATACTTGGCCATTAGCATTTTTATAGATTGAAAGAGTATGTGTAAAGGTCCCTAAAAATACTGTAAGGATATTATTGAAATTGCAATGTATTTGTAGGTCAAATCGCAGATAGTTGGGCTTTTATGATAGAGTCTTCTCATTCACAAATATGGAATGTTTTCCCATTTATTTAGGTCTTCTACAGGAGTGGTTCCATAAGCTCATGAAAAGGTTTGCATATCTTTTAATTCTATTTTTGCCTGAACTTTTTGAAGTACCCTTCTATTATGTGTTCAAAGAATGCCATCTATGTTATAGTGAATTTTTAATATTTATCATGTCATCTTTTGTGATCATTAGGTAAATTTTTGTAAATATTTTCTATAGGCATAGAATTTATATTCTCTAACTGTGAAATGCAATGTCCATTAAATCAGATTTGGTAGTCATAGTTTTAAAATCTCGTTCTTACAATTTCTCTTTCTGTATTAGTGACTGCAAAGGTTACACTAACTCTCATTTTTATCTGGCATTGTTTAGTTTCTCCTTACAATTGTGTTCTTTTATAGATTAAAAATTTTGTATTATTTTAACTAGTGCCCAAAAGTTCACAATTTTTGTTTCAAACAATTTTTGGAAGGTGATTGCTACAGTTTAGATGCTATTTGTCCTCTCCAAAACTCAAGTTGAGTTCAATTCCCTGTGTGACAGTGTTGAGGGGTGGGGCCTACTGGAAGTTGTTTGGGTCATGGGGGCGAATTTCATGAATAGATTAATGCAGTCTCATGGGAGTAAGTAGGTTCTTGCTCTCCTGGGAATAGATTAGTTTCCTCAAGGTAGAGTTGTTACAAAGCAAGGCTTCCCCTAGTGTTTGTCCTTTTTGTATGTGTCTGCTTTTTGACCATTCACCATTTTATGAGACAGCTCAAAAGCCGTGACCAGAATCCCAGCAGATGGAGCATGCTTCTTGGACTTTCCTACCTCCGATAACCTAAGCCAAATAAAACTTTTTTCTTTATAAATTACTGAGTCTCGGGTATTCTGTTATAGCAACACAAAATGAACTAAGAAAAGGGGGCTGGAAATTAAAATCTACATTGTAAGATATCAATGACTCCACCAGCTTTTTCTTAGTTATTTGTCAGGTATGTTTTTATCTGTCCTTTTGCTTTCAAACTATGCTTTATTCTTAAGACATAAAAAGTAGCTATGTCTTCTCTGAAAGGACATTCTTGAAACCTTTTTTTTTTCAGTCTCCCACACCAGTACTTTTACCCCTTTCCTGCTTCACTTTTTTTCATTGCATTTTTTACCATACAAAAAGCGTATTTCTTACTATTTTTATTTACTTTTTTGTTCCACTAGCTTGTGATATTCATAAGGCAAGTTATTCATTTTTGTTTTGTTTTTTACTGTATCCCTAGCTGCCTAGAACAGTGGCTGTGTTTAATAAATTAAGATTTGATTGCAAATTACATTCTATCTAATTCACTCATTAATTGGAAAGTTCAGTCAATAACATTTTATCATGATAATTCACATATCTGTGCTTAGTTTTGCAATTTATTTTCTGACTTCAATTTTATTTTCTAGTTCTATGCATCTTTATGTTTCTCTTTTAGTACCTCTATTATAGTAACTGAGTTCTCTATACTCCCCTTTCCCCACTTATATTTTACATGGTTACCTTTAGAATTTTAACAGATATGCTTCACTTAATATAGCCTAAGTTTAATCATTGTTTATCTAAAACGATACGTGGTAAGATTTGAAACATCCTCTCTCATTTTATATTTTCTTATTGTTTAACATTTTAGTACCAACTTGACTTTTTATACACTTCAGCTTGTCATTATTATTTCTATTGTTTTATATCTTTAATACATATTGTATGTATTTACATATTTAACTCTTTATTGAGTCTTCATTCTTTTTTTTATCATCTCATTTTTTGTAATTCAATCTCCTTCATAAATCCTTTAGTAGTCATTTTAACAAGGACACTTTAATAGTTAACTCCCTTTTGGGTGAAAGAGATGGAAAAATGTTTTCCATTGCAGGAAACTGACTAGGTTTCACCTACATGCTTGTTCTATTTTTTAGGTCTTTTTCACTTCAAAAAAGAAACAAAACAAAACACCTTGAGGATTTTAATTACTTTCTTATAATTTTGTTTAGGCTTTCAAGAGGATGTGTGTAATATTTTATGCATGTTCCTTTGTGTGTGTGTGTGCGTGTGTGCAGACGCACACTTTTTGTGAGACAGTTTTCTTTTATTTCTCTGCTCTTGAGGGGTATGTACAAAGATTCTGGGAAGTACAGTCATTCCATACACAAAATCATGCTGGAATCTAAGTCAATAAAATTAACACTTTGAAGTTCATCTTAAATAAATTGGCCAAATGAGGAAATTAGTAATTCAAAATCAATGCAATATCTCAGATGACAGGACACAAACATTACTGGACAAGAAAATTGGGGAATATGTCTTATTAAATGGTTTGTCTGAATACCCTTTTAGCTTCCTAAAAGTATACATGGTTATCACCATATTTTTCTGAGGAAATCATTTCATTTCCCCTTTCCTATAAGCATTGAAACAGCTCGAAGTGCAGTTGAGAGCTATAATATTTTTCTTCCTATGTGTGTTTTTGCTTTACTCTGGGAGTCTTTTATTAAGCCTTGGGCACAATGGTGCCCAACTGACATAGGAATCTGTTGGGTATCAGTTTGAGTTTCATTAATACTGTTATTCAACAGCATAAAAAACTAAAACGTGATACTTATTATTTGTTAACTATTCTCAATCCTGTGCATTTATTTCAACAATTCTTTCTGATTTTTTTTTTTCTGGTTAAGAAAGAAAAATCATGACAAATAAAGAAAAGCAATGTAGAAAATTACATCTTACAGCAACATTACATGTTTGCAAAAATAAATGCCAGAGTTGTCAATATCTGAGAACTCAATATGTTCTGCCCACTAAGATCTGGGAGTCAAAGAAAAGGTTTCCTCTGAGAATGAAACTACAAATACAATATCTCATTAATAGAAGAGACACACAAAATGATTCTAGTGGAATTTCTAAGCTGGTAACATTTGACTGTACCTTTAATAAATGTACATGTAATATTTCTAAACAAATAATTCAACAGAGTTATGATCATCAAAGCATAAATTATCCAAATGCTTTCATGTTGTGTAAAAGACCTGTTCAGAAAAGACTTAGAACTTTGTTTTCCAATACTGTAGCAACTAATTGTACATTGCTATTAGAATTTAATTTTGAGTTAATTCAAATTAAACTAAATTAAAAATTCAAATTAGTTGGATTATCCATATTCCAAGTGCTCAACAGCCAATACTGGACAGCAGAGAGAACATTTCTATCATCACAGAAACTTCTATTGCATAATATTAGTTTTTTTTAATTGAAACAATTGATTACATGTAATTTGTGGGGTACAGAGTTGACTGTCAATACCTGTGTACAATATATAATATGTGATGATCAAATCAGGATAATTAGCATATTCATCATTACAAAATGTAATCATTCTTTGTGTCCATTAACCAACATAATGCTAGTTTAGACAATAGATTTCAAATATTTACATATCATTGTGGTGGTGATATACTAAGTTGTAGCTAATCAACTTGCACTTTGTGATTATATTTTTCAAACTGTTCTCCTTTTGAGATAAGTTCAAAGCTATTCTAGCATAATGCCGTCATCTATTTGAACCGTTTGACTGATCTTTCTTTAAACCATGACATTAAACAACCCTCGCATTGTCAGTTATCTTCTCATGATTGTATTGTGTCCTTCAGGATAGAATGGGCTGTTCATAAGTCCTCAGTTATGCCAACATTTACTAAAGTATTTCTTGTTGAAACTGAATAAATTGACTGTGATTTTATTTGACTTTGAAAGTAACTTTACAGGGAAATTTCATGTAGGTCATGTCAGTACATGTATTTCTTCCCAAGCATCAGTTCCATTGTTTATTGCAAATTAATACATTGCCCTTCTGGCTTTACAGATCAGTTGTATGTGCTTGGTCATTGCCAAATACACCCAAGATACTTTGTCAACTCTTTTATTTTTATTTTTTGGCTTTGAGATATATATATTATGTTATATATATATATATATATATATATATTATTAAAACATAATTGATTATACATATTCATGGGGTATAGAGTTGACAATTGGTATTTGTGTACAATATGTGATGATCAAATAAGGATAATCAGCATATTCATCATTGCAAAACATAATCAATCTTTATGTCCATTAACCAATTACTCACTAACTCCCCTCCCCTCCCCCTTTCCCACCTCCAGTAACCAAAGTTCTGTTCTCTCCTTCAGAAAATTCAATGTATTATTGTAATTGTTGTTTGTTTCTTTCATTGTCTTTCTTTTTTACTTGTTTGTTTTTTAGCTCCCACTTGTGAGTGAGGACAAGCAGTATTTCTCTTTCTATGTCTGGTTTATTTCACTTAACATAATTTGGTACAAGCTCATACATCCTGCAGCGAATGGCAAAATTGCATTCTTTTTTTACGGCTCAGTAGTATTTCGTTGTGCGTCCATACCACATTTTACTTATCCAGTTGTCCATCAATGGATATTTAGGTTGGTTTCATATCTTGGCTGTTGTAAATAGAGTTGCAATAAACATGGGAGTGCAGGTATCCCTTTGACACGATGATTTCCATTTCTTTGGGTATATACCATAGCCAGTAGTGGGAATTCTGGGTAGTTCTATCTGTAGTTGTTTGAGAAAACTCTGTACTGTTTTCCATAATGGCTGTACTAATTTACAGTGTTACCAACAGTGTAAGAGGGTTCCCTTTTTTCCACTTCCTCACCATCATTTGTTATTCTGTCTTTTTGATAACAGGCATTCTGAATGGGATGAGATGATATGTTACGTTGCATATGTTCTTTAAAATATGTTCTTTAAAAATTTGATGACTATAGCAGATGATTAGGTGCTTTATATGCAATCATAAAATGTCAAAAAGACGTACACCTGTGTGCATACATCCAGGTCTCCTGAGAAAAGCCTAGATTTATAGCTCCAACTTAGTTCTCCTTTATAAGCAACAGATCACATCTTCAAAAAATCAGAATACTTTTTCAAAAATTGAACTACTGGACCGGCCCGGTGGCGCACTGGAGAGTGCGCCGCCTGGGAATGCGACGGCGCTCCCGCCAAGGGTTCGGATCCCATGTGGAGACCGGTTCCCACTCACTGGTTGAGCGCAGTGCGGGCGCAACACCGAGGGTTGCGATACCGTTGCCGGTCCCCAGTACGGGCGCGACACCGAGGGTTGCGATCCCGTTACCAGTCAGTAAAAAAGACAAAAAGGAAAAAAAAAATTGAACTACAAATATCACAGAGTGGCGCAATGTTAAACAAACAAAAAATAAGCAAACAAAAATATAAACTTGAGTATTTAACAATTGTGCTCTCCCATTTATTCCTAGTGACACGTAACAAGTTACTGATACTCTCTACATTTCTATTTCCTTATTTGTAAATTGGATATAATAATAGTTTCTAACTCACAAGCTTACCTTCAGAATTATTTGAAGTCATGCTTTCAAAGTGTCTACAATATTACCAGGACAGTAAAATTCAGTAAATAATGGCTGTTATTATTAGAGTATATTAATATGTTCCTCATAAACTACCATTTAAAAATGTCCTTAACTTTTGGAGGTGATAAATTGATGAGTCTTAATGTTTGGGAAGTCTTTAATAAATTAATTAACAGTAAAATAATGAGAGAAGTTCATTACAGTTTTGGATTAATCATCAGAAAAACTAATTCTTATTGCCTGTCAAATTGTAAAGTAGATGGAATGCTTGAATGACAAAAATATTTTTAAAACTTCCCTAATAAAAATCTATCAACAACATTTATTGCATGTCATAATGAGGAAGGCACAAAAATTCAAAATAAATAATATTCTATGATTTTTTTCCAGACGTTAAGTGAAATATTAGACTATGTATTTTCCAGCTGTAAAATAAAATAGAAATAAACACACACACACACACACAAACACACACACACACACACACACACACACACACACAAAAGGACTGAAGTAGCAAAAAGCTCAAATAAAGTTGTTGAAATAATTCTTCACAGAAGAGTCCTTCAGTCATTTCATTAATTTACTTCTGCTGACTTTGCCTGCTTTACTTCTGGAGCTTCCCAAGTTATCCTCAATGCTCTAGCCAATGTAAGGGTTCTATGGTTGTCCAATCATTAAGTCAACTCAATGACTTAAACATAAGATCACTTCATCAGGAACCCACTGCACCCTGCTATTCACCCGTTCTCATATCTGTCTTTCAAATATCCATTAAGCAAAACCCCTCCAGTAGTCATCTTTGACCATCTCTCACCAACTGGAGTAAAGTTCTCTATTACATTTACTGTGTGCATCTTCTTCACAACATTTACTTCATGCTAGTTCAGTTTTATTAGATTTTATTTTAAGTTTCCCTTGTTTACTATTTATTATTACTCTAGATATTATTCCTTAACCATATTGTCACCTCATTGAAATCATCAATTTTATCTCAGGAATTAACCCTTTCTGACTTATATCTGGTAGACATGTTATAAATATTTGTTTAGAGCATTAATGAGGCAGAAAAAATTAGCATCTATAATAAATAAAGCCAAGAAGCTAAACTTCTTAGATACTGTAAAGATTTCTATTACTTCCCTATTTTACATAACTGAAATGTTTTCCTATTTTATTTCCTAAAGTTATGTTTGTTTAAAATTCAACTTCTTTAGATACTTTTGAACTTGATAACAATTATATTTTCCTTTCAGTTTTGACCACATAAATTCTAATTTTGTTTTGTTAAATCACTATTCCTGCTTTCCAATTAAAATATTTTTTTTTAATATAAGTTATAAATTTGTCAATTGGGAGACAGGTTCCAAATCATTGTAAGATGCTTTAATATTCAACAACTTTAAGAGTCAACATTAGACACACATGAAGAATTAGAATGCATTCCCTCTTCTTGAGAAAAGCATATTCAGTTTTTGTCCTTGGGATTGGAGCTGGGCGACACCCCAGATAAAAGACAATAGAAGTCACTGTATCTAATCAACATGTAGCTGGCATGACAGAATCACTTTAGTTCTCTATCACACTGACTAACTATAATAATGGAGGCTTGAAACCATTATTTGGCATATATGTCAAACTTTCCAAACAGAAATTGGAATGAGATTTTAAGAATAAAAATAAAATAGAATATCAGCCTTTAGTTTTAAAAAAATCTGCTTTTTAAAAATCAACTTTAACACATTTTTTAAGGAATATTACTTATCTTTTTTTGTTGTTAATTATAAAATATTTCTGGAAAAGGAGAAATCACATATGAGATTTATAGATTCACATACGCTCCTCTCATCTAATTTATATTACTATAACATGTCTTCCAAAATCCTGCTTATTTTCATTCCTTGATTTGATATTTTTCAGTATTACAAGGTAACAACGTGACTTCAGTGAGTGTTAAACAGGAAGAATGACATATGAAACACAGGATCTCTTGCAAAATGTACAATGCTTGGAAAGAAAGTTTTATAAGTGTGTATACATACATAGATGTGATTGGTCAAATATCAGTGGCATACATAGTCTATTTGACAGAACAAACATTTCTTAATGTCCTCTTCTGTATATAACAAAATTATCTTCAGTAATACTTATGAAATTAAAAACTAACATTTATGGCCAGAAAAAATTCAGACAGAGAAAATTTTTCATATTTACCTCTGTGTCTATCTATCTAATTAAGCAGTAAAAAATTTAAACAAATTAAATAAATGAAATGTAGTTTTGGTAAAAACAATAATTTTTTTAATACTTCTTAATTATCTCAACATATTTTTGAAAAGAGAGGAAATAATCTTAGACCAGTATTGGTAGTAAATAATAAAGTTGCATTTTCCATTTTTCTCTTAATTCTTATACCAATGACTTTTTTTACAATTGATCTTCTTAGCAAATTCATGTTCATGAGACAGCATATCCAAATTTGTCAATCTATATTTACTCACAATCGAAGTCATTTTTGTTTATTTTAAACACAAAACCTTAATAAGTTAAAACTTAAAAAAACAAATGCAACAGGTAACAATTAGTAAAAGACACTACTAAAATTTAGCAAAGACCTGTAAAAATGTCATTTCACAATGCATTTCAGAAATGGAAATACCAGGTTTTTCTCTTTGGTAACATTTGCCAGTGGCTTTCAAATATGTTCAGAGTTGTATTTGTTTTCTATGACTAGTATAACAAATTACCAGAAACTCAGTGGCTTAAAATAAGATTAATTAACTATTTTACATCTCTAGAGATTAGTAGTCCACAATGGCTCTCACTGAGCTAAAATCAAAATGTCACTAAGAATGTGTTTCTGTGTGAAGGTTCTAGGAAAAAGTAGTTTTCCTTTCCTCTTCTGGCTTCTAAAGGCCATCCACATGCCTTTGTCACTGGTTCCTTTTCTTCATCTTCAAAGTCAGCAATGTTGTGACCCTTTGACCATTCACGTCTCCTGTTGATCTTAGCCAAGAAAGGCTCTCCCCCTTTAAGGACACATGAGATAAGATTTGATCCACTCAAATAATGGAAGATACTCTCCACAAGTCAAGGTCCTTAAATTAATCATATATGCAAAGTCATTTTTCCAAGTGTGGCAACATATTCACAGGTTTGAGCAATTAACTCAGGCTTCACCTTCCAAATAATCCTATTGGGGAAGCCATCCCAGCCTATAAAAATAGCTTCTGCTGTATATCACCCTACCCTTGCTTTATTTTCCTTTCTTTTCTGCTTATGACCTGACATACTATACGTTTATTATATTATATATGCACTTCTCCCTCTACATGAATTATTTTGTTCACTGTTTTATTCCCCAGACATACAAACATATCCAGCAAGGAAGAGGTGCACATAAGTATTGTATTAATGAATGAATGAGTTAATGATTGAATGAAGTAAAAAGGTAGAGAATAAGCAACACTTTGCCCAGGGCACTTATCCTCTTGTGAATTAGTACTGAAAAATGCTTACAGGAAGAAATGGTGTTCTCTAAGAGTAAGTACCATTAGTTTCTATTCCATTTCCTAGGAGTGTTTTAACAATATAAATAGTCTCTGAAGAAGCCTTTCTTTTTTTTCTATATCTTAAGATGGGTTGAGGAAATTTTTCAAGTAACTTCCACTGCTTACATATGGTTGGGGATCCAAAATAGAGTCACTCCACTGACTTGCATAAAAAAGAAAGAAAGAAAAGAATCACCATCTTTTACACTTACAGAAGTATACAGTAAGTCATTGCTATAATAGTAAAACAAACATTTTCTTTAACATAAATATAACCGAAGTTTTTATTTGTATTAACTCCTGAAAACCAAGTAATGGCATTGCACAATAATTAGAGTCAGAGTATGTTATTTAATGGGGAAATGTCAAAGAAACTAGAGCACCAGATAGGAAGGCAAGAATCTGAAGAACAAAAAATGAAGTGTACCAAATAGTGGAGTTGCTATGTCAGATATGTTGAGAATTGAAAGCAAGGAAGAGGCCAAACTGCTAGGGATGTTTGAAAGCTTCCAGCAGTGCTCCAGAAGAAGTGTGCCTTTGCTTTTCTGTGTTTTTATTGTAGCTTTAAGTAAATTCTTATCTGTATTCCAAATTGATCATTTAATAAAAAAGTGATCAATAGTCAGTGAATTAATGAGCAATTCAGCAGAAAACACTAATTTAAAAGATTTTGTTTTCAGTAAAACGATGTTAATCCTAGTGACTATATAACAGAATGCAATACACATTTAGTTTTTAAATAAATTATCAGTTAGAAATATATTTATATGTGTGCGAGTGTGTGTGTGTATATATATATATATATGTAGTGTCTTCTGAAGCAAGGGGTTTCATAATTTGTAGACAACTAGCCACTGAGTTCTTTTAAATATGGGAATGTTTCAGTGCTACTTTGGGAATTTTTTTTCTCTTTTACTGCAGAATGTTTCTAAACTCACTGAATGAGCTTGAAGCCATAAGACTTTTCTCTCAGGTGACAAAAAAAAAAAAAAAAAAAAAAAAAAAAAAAAAAAAAAAAAAAAAAAAAAAGAAAAAGAAAAAAGAAAAAGAAAAATTCAAATACATGAAACATATTGTTAAATAAGCCCCAATGCATCATATTTTTCAATTTTTTGCTGCACTTGAAAGCAGTCATTTGGAGAAATAGTTAACAATATCATTCAATTACTTCAGATGTGATGAGCACTATCTTAGATAGAAAATGGGTGTAAATGTACTGTGCACATTCATCCAAATGCAAAGAGAAAAATACAGTTTGTTATTTGATGCAGCATTCTGGTAATATGGACTATCCCCTTATTTAGAAATATTGGTTTCATTGCATAGTGTAGATAAAAACTCCACAAATAAGAAATTTTTAGTCTGTATGAGAATGATTTTGCAATATTTAGTTTAAATTTTGTGTCAAAATGGATGCTTGTTTACCATACTAGTGGTTGTTCACCATCAAACATACACTTAAAATTATTTAGAGGGACTACTTTCACACTGAGTAGAATATAAAGCAAGAATAAGAAACTGCCTCTCGCCAAAAAATTTATGGATGTTTGCAAAGGTTAGGTATTTTTAGAGAGCTATATAAAGCAGTACAAACTTACATATTTCATGGGCTAGTCGCTTAAAACACAATCCAAGTAAAAAATGTAATTTTGCGACTCCCTGTGCACTATTTTTTTGCATTTCATCTTAGCAATTTTATCACTTTAAACTTGCTAACCACAAAACAAAACATTTGCTTGTATAATTTCTCTCTTGTTTTGATACAAAATAACACCATTTCAAGTTTATGGTTATCTAGGGATTAGGAACATTATGCTATAGTCTCATTTAACCAATATAACATTTTAGAATTTTGTTCTCAAATCCCCAACACGTTTATTGTAAAACAACACATTCAGACCCTGTTTTTTACATGAAAGAGCACGCTGCTTATAAAGGAATTTCCATTTTACTGAAGCATTCTAAATAGTTGAGCTCCGTATGTGTGTGTGCATGTTTCTCTGTGTGTGAATGTGTATGTGTGTGTATGTGTGAGATGGAATTACTTTGATCTGGATTTTGAACGATTAAAATTAATTTTGTTGTTGCCAAACTAAAATATAAAACATAACAATGTTACTCTTAATAAGCTAGGTTATAAAGACTTTATGGTTCTTCCGACGAAGTTTTTATTTTTTTATATGTTTTACATATATTAACTAAGGCTAAAACTAAACAGGAATTAATTGCTATCATCATCAGGTAATCGGGTTAATGCAAATTAAGGATTAGAATCCCCCAATGCCATTAAAACTCTTTTAAAAATCCATTCTTCTCTTTGTAAACAGTGAGATTTGGAGTCTGAATAATCCTCCCTCCACCCTTGTATTCATTCCTTCTGTGTAGAATTAGATAGTCAAATAAGACATACCAATAAAATCATGGTAACCTGTGTTTTTTCTCTCTTAGCATCTCCCAGAGGAAGAGCCTGTGATCTCAGGAAAGCAAGTGTGGGTCATTCCTGTTTATGTCACCTACTGCTGCAAAACTGACAGATTTAAAACCAAACCAAACAAAATCAAACAAAAAGAACTGTCTGCTGAATTTACACTTCTTCATACCCCTTGCCATATTCATTTGTATGTTATTCACTGACTGACAGTGTTTGGGGTCTACTTCCAACCACAACACTGTTTTGCCAAACAAATTGGGCATTTTTATTTGCAATTTATATATGACTTATATGTGAGAAATGGAGTTTCCACAATTATATTTTAAAATTCTTCTTGCTTACTATCAAGACCCCCTCCCCACCCCTCTTAAAAATATACACACTTGAGAATTTTAGCTTATATAATTGACCACAATGCTGCAATTTCCTGAGACAGTGGCTCTGCTAATGCTTCAAAATGATTACAGAAAACTTACAGTCCATTATTAGATGCACATGTGTATTTTATGCTCTAGTATTGTGGAAGCCAATAGCAAAATAACCTACTCATCATTAAAATGCCAAGGATAATGGCATTAATGGGACTATCTAAGAGGACAGTGATTACGAGTTATATATAATGAGTAAAAGAATTATACTCCATATCTCTTTTCATATAGCTTTGGATTACACAGTATGGAAACTGTAAGTATTAACAATTTTGATCTTCATCTTAAAACATTCTTTAAGCATCCATTTGTGGGCACTATTCATCTGAATGTTACAGAAAGAATTTGAGGGCGTAAAATCCAAGTAGAAAATAAACTAAGATACATAAAAGTGCTCTGCATTCAACCAGGAACCCAAACAAACAGAAATAGCAAGAAAAACAAAAACAAAACAAAACAAACAAAAACAGAACACATGATAAAATATAAAACAGGATAAGAAATATAGATATCATTTTTCAGTAATTCAACAGTGGACTGTTGTAAAAAAATAACCCTTTTCATCTCATTAGACATAGGGATGTACACTGTCTTCTTTATGAGGGCTGACGTCTTTTGAGTATTATTCTGGGTTGGGCACAATGTGGAGACCTTTGCATGCAACATTTTATTTAATCATATAACAACCCACATCAGGAACCTATATTATCACCATTTTCTACTTTAGGAAACTGGGGTTTAGAAAGATTATATAAATTGTGTAAAGTCACACAGAAAGTAAACTGTCCAACCAGGTTCTAATTACAGATTTATTTGTTCCCAGAGGCTAGATCTTCATTTCCCTCTGAGATGTCCCTGAGAATCCTGCACACATCACCATTAATACATATGCTTACTGTGTTAGATCTTTGATGTTACCACCCCATCCATGGTAAAATATAACTTATCATACTTAACTATCTATGTATTTGTTTGAAAAAATTAAGTCCTACTAAATTAATTAGTGTCATATAGTCCAATTTATATCACAAAACTTTGCTACAGTGGAACAGAATAATAAAAAATGGACAAAGAAATCTGAAACTTTTTGTTTTTAACATCTGGTATAAGTTGTAATAAAAATTAGAGTGCATGTTTCCTTGAAAATGAGGCATATCTAGAAGGGCAGATGTGTGGGGGTGCCTGGTGTGGTGGCTGTGCAGGGTGGCCCTGAACACAGCCAGAGTGCCTGGAGTGGCAGCTACACAAGGTAGGTGGCTGGCATGATGTGGGTAGGTGTCTCTGTTTTTGGTGTCATCAGTTTCAGGGGCTGTGCTGCAGGTGGCAGTAACTGGGAGCTGAATGAACCTCAGTGCGAGAAGGTAGGCAGCTGTCTTGGGATGTGCAGCTGCTTCCCCAGGCACCCCAGTTGCACGGAAACCCCCACCGCACGTGGCAGCCACACCAGGTACTTCACTGAAGCAGCCACTCCAGGTTCCTCAACCACATGTGGGCCCCACCAGCCTCAGGCACTGCACTGCTGCACCAGGCACCCTGGCCACACATTGGACCCTGGCCACCACCCAAGCAACTTCATTGTCATAAGGAGGGTCATGATAAAAGCTGCCAGAAAGAAGAACAAGGAAAGAGAAACCCTACTGAGGGTCACCCATTCAATCTGAGAAGTTGCAGTGTATTCCATTGCACTTATCAGGGTCATGGGACACTTGCTGGGGTGCCAACAAGTCTGCCCATGGTCTGCCCATGGTCCTCTACTTCATTCAAAGAGCAACAAGGAACCCAGGCACTTCTCCCAAGAACTCAAGAGCTAACCAACATCCTTAATGACCCAATACAATGTTGATAACTTCAGCAATGAACCACTAAGCACTCTAGTGCCTAGACCACAGAGGCACTCACATTCAACTCTGACATTGAATACTGCCGAAGGAACCACATGGAGACTACACCACTGCATCTAGCCAGAACTAATATTAAAACACCCTACACAATGGTCAATGTAAATACATCTACAGGATGGGAACTGTCTCCTCAAAGCGCACTCCAGAGTAACAGAAGCGACTTCTGTATCAGATGACCAGATATCAACATACAGATGCTAGAAATGGGGTGGCAGGGAGGGGGAGAAAAAACAGAAAATATGACACCACCAAAGGAATTCAATAATTATCAATTACCATAGAGTAGAAAGCCCTTTAAATGACTGAAAATTTATTCCAAGCAACAATCTTAAGAAAACTCAATGAGATACAAGAAGACTCAGTTAGACAACACAAGAAGATGGGGAAAATTATCCAGATATGAAGGAGGAAATGTACAAAGAGATTAATACCTTAAAAAGAATATAGAAGAACTTTTGGAACTAAAGAATCCCTTCAATGAAATAAAATAAATCCAAGGGAGAGCTTAAGCAGCAGCCTAGAGCAAACAGAAGAATCACTGATGTTGAAGATAGCATTTTTGAAATTAACCCACTCAGAATTAAAAAAGGAGAAAAAGAATTTTAAAAATTGAAGAAAATCTAAGAGAGCTAGCAGACAACATTAAGTGCACAAACATCCTAATCATGAGTGTTCTGGAAGGGGAGGAGTAAGGATAAGGCATTGAAAACACATTCAACAAAACAATGGCAAAAAAACTTCCTAGATATAGGTAGAGACACTGACTTTCTGATTCAGAAGGCTCTGAGATCCCCAAACAGATTCAATACAAAGTGTCCTCTCTGAGGCACACTATAATCAAATGGACAAAACTCAAGGACAAAGAGAAAATCCTAAAAACAGCCAAAGATAAGTGTCAAGTCACCTATAAGGGAGTCCCCATCAGACTAAAGCAGACTTCTCAACAGAAACACTATACTCCAGAAGACAATGAGATGACATATTCAAAATACTAAAAGAAAAGAATTGCCAGCAAGAAAACTATACCCAGCAAGGTGATCCTTCAGAGTCAAGGAGAAATAGTGTATTTCCCAGACAACACACATTGTAGCAGTTCACCACCACATGACCAGCCCTACAAGAAATCCTCAAGGGAGTTCTGCATCTGGAATCTGAAAAACAATAATCATTACCATGAATACACAAACAAAAAAACCCAAACCCACTGGTAGAACAAAAATGCAAACAAGAAAGAGAAAGAAACTAAATCCTACCACCTCAAAAACCAACAAATAACAAAGACAACAATAAAAGGGGAAGAAAGGAACAAAATACATTTAAAACACCCAAATGAAAATGAAAAGATCAGGAGTAACATGATACTTTTCAACAACAACTCTATATGTAAATGGATTAAATTCCCCACTCAAAAGACACAGACTGCTTAAGTTAAAAGGTTAGACCAAACAATATGCTTTCTTCAAGAACTTCACCTCACCTGTAAAGATTATGATAGGGAAGGAATGGAAAAAGATATATTGGATGAATGGAAACCAAAAATGAGCAGGGACAGCTATTTTTACATAAAATAAAATAAAGTTTAAGTGAAAAACCATAAAAAGAGAAAAAGAAGGACATCATTTAATGATAAAGGGATCTATCCAGCAAGAAGACATAATAATAAAAATACATATACACCCAACACCTGAGCAATAGGATATATAAAGCCAACACTATTATATATTTAATGATAAAGGGATCTATCCAGCAAGAAGACATAACAATAAAAATACATATACACCCAACACCTGAGCAATAGGATATATAAAGCCAACACTATTATACCTAAAGAAAGAGATAGACCTCAATATGATAATAGTTGGGGTCTTGAACAGCCCTCTCTCAGCACTGGACAGATCACCCATGATCAACAAGGAAACACAGGAATTAAATAACACTTTAGACCATTTGGACATGGCAGATACCTATAGAATATTTCATCCAACAACTATAGAATATATATTCTTCTCATCAGCACACAGAACATTCTCCAGCATAGACCATATGTTAGGTAACAAATCAAGTCAACAAATCTAAAACATTCAAAATCTTTTCAAGTATCTTTTCAGATAACAATGGATTAAGACTAGAAATCAATAACACACAAAACTCTGGAAACTATATAAATAAATGGAAATTAAACAACAGCTCCTAAATGACCTATGAGTCCAATAAGAAATTAAACAGGAAGTAAAAAAAAATTGAAACTAACAAAAAATAAAGACACATCATACCAAAACTTGTGAGATACTGCAAAAGCAGTACTAAGGAGGAAGTTTATTGTAATATGCACTTAATTTAAAATAGTGGAAAGAATTCAACTAAACAACCTAATGCTATACTTCAAAGAACTAGAAAAACAAGAACAATTCAATCCCAAAATAGGTAAACAGAAAGAAATAAAATCAGAGCAGAACTAAATGAAAGAGACCCCCAAAACCATACAAAAGATCAATGAAACAAAAAAGTGGTTTTTTTGAGAAGATAAACAAAATAGACAAGCCATTAGCTAAACCCCCCCCCAAAAAAAGATGATCCAAATAACAAAAACCAGAAATGAAAAAGGAGACATTACAACTGACTCCACAGAAATACAAAGAATCATTAGAGACTACTATGAGAAACTATACACCAACAAATTTGAAAACCTGGAGGAAATGGATAAATTTCTGGACACATATAAACTACCAAGACTGAAACAAGAAGAAATAGACAACCTGAATGGAGCAATAACAAGCAATGATATTGAAGCAGTAATTGGCATTCTCCCAACAAAGAAAAGCCCAGGACCAGATGACTTTACTTCTGAATTTTACCAAACCTTCAAAGAGGAATTGATACCAATTCTCATCATACTATTACAAGAAATTGAAACAGAGGCCATCCTCCCAAACCCATTCTATGAGGCCAGCATCACCCTGATGCCAAAACCAGACAATGATACAAAAAAAAAAGAAAACTACAGGACAATATCTTTGATAAACACAGCAGCAAAAATCCTCAACAAAATATTAACAAACATAATGTAGCAACACATCGAAAAATTTGTACATCATGAACAAGTGGGATTCATTCAAGGGTTACAAGGAGGATTCGACATATGCAAGTCAATAGATATGTTATACCATATTAACAAAATCAAGGGCAAAAACCATATGATTACCTCAATAGATGTGGAAAAAACATTTGACAAAATTTAACATCCCATCATGATAAAAACTCTTAGCAAATTAGGTATAGAAGGAAAATATCTCAACACAATAAAAGCCATATATGGCAAACCCACTGCCAATATCATACCAAATGGGGAAAAACTAAAAGCTTTGCCTTTAAGAATAGGAAAAAGACAAGGATGCCCTCTATCATCATTCCTATTTAACATAGTATTGGAAGTATTACCCAGAACAATTAAGCAAGAGAAATGAATAGTTGGCATCTAGATTGGAAAACAAAAAGTCAAACTGTCCCTGTTCACAAGTGACATGATCCTATATATAGAAAAAACTAAGGCATTTGTCAAAAACCTCTTAAAGCTGATAAACAAATTCAGTAAAGTTTCGGTATACAAAATCAACCAACAAAAATCAGTAGTGTTTTTAAACTACAATAATGAACTAGCAGAAAAAGAAATCATGAAAGCAAGCCCATTTACAATAGTGGCAAATATAAATAAATAAATAAAAATAAAAAACTTGGGAATAAATATAACCAAGGAGGTAAAAGATCCCTACAATGAGAACTACATATCACTTCGGTAAGAAATTAAAGAGGATACAAGAAGATGGAAAACATTCTATGCTCTTGGATTGGAAAAATTAACATTATGATAATGCCTAAACTACCCACATTGATCTACAGATTCAATACAATCGCCATCAATAAACCAATAACATTCTTCATAGAAATATAAAAAACAATCCCAACATACATATGCAACAACAAAAGACATCAAATACCCAAAGAAATCCTGAGCAAAAAAGTAAAAGATAAAGCCAGAGGCATTGTATAACCTGACTTCAAATTATAATGCAAAACTATAGTAATCAAAACAGCATGGTACTGGCATAAAAACAGACACTGGAACCAGAAATCAGTCCATGTACTTCCAGCCAACTGATCTCTGAGAAAGGCAACAAGAACATACACTGGGGAGAAGACTGCCTCTTCAATAAGTGGTGCTGGGAAAACTGGACATCCATATGCAGAAAAATGAAATGGAACCAGTATCTATCACCATATACCAAAATCAACTCAAAATGATTAAAGACTTAAATATAAGATCTGAAGCTATAAAACTCTCAAAAGAAAACATAGGAGAAAGATTTCAGGAAGTAGGACTGGGCAAAGACTTTATGAATAAAGCCCCAAAAGCACAAGTAACATCAGAAAAAAATAAACAAATGGGATTGTATCAAACTAAAAAGCTTCTGCACAGCAAAAGAAACAACTAACAGAGTGAAAAGACAACCTACAGAATGGGAGAAAATATTTGCAAACTTTGCGTCTGACAAGGGATTGATATCCAGAATATACAAAGAACTCAAACAACTTAATAATAAGAAAACAAGTAAACCAATTAAAAAATGGACAAAGGAGCTGAACAGGCATTTCTCAAAGGAAGGTATACAAATGGCTGACAGCACATGAGAAAATGCTCAACATCACTAAGCATCGGTGAAATGCAGATCAAAACAACACTGAGATATCATCTCACCCCAGTTAGACTGGCTTTTATCCCAAAAACAAAACAGAGCAAAACAAAACAAAACAAAACACAATAACAAATGCTGGCAAGGATGCAGAGAAAGGGGGATGCTTCTACATTGTAGGTGAGACTATAAATTAATGCAGCCATTATGGAAAACAGTATGGAGGGTCCTCAAACAACTACAGATAGAACTACCATACAATCCAGCAATCTCACTGCTGTGTATATACCTGAAGGAATTGAAATCATCATATCAAAGGGAAACCTGCACTCCCATGTTTACAGGTGCTCTATTTACAATAGCCAAGAGTTAGAACCAACCTAAATGTCTAACAACAGATTACTGAATAAAGGAAATGTGGTATATGTACACAATGGAATACTACTCAGCCATAAAGAAGAATAACAGTCTGACACTGAGAGAAACATAGATGAACTTAGAGTAAATAATGTTAATTGAAATAATTCAGGCACAGAATGAGAAGTACTGCATGTCCTCACTTATAAGTGGGAGAGAAAGAAAGAAAGAGAGAAAGAAAGAAAGAAAGAAAAGAGAGAGAGAAAGAAAGAAAGAAAGAAAGAAAGAAAGAGAGAGAGAAACTTGTTGAACTTTCAAAAATAGAAAACAGAACTGTGGTTACTAAAGATGGGAAAAGGGGAGTGGTGGGGACCAGTGAGAAACTGGTAAAGGATCACAAAGAATGATTATGTTTTGCAATGATAAATATATTAATTACCCTGATTTGGTCATCACACATTGTACATAAGCATTGATATTCAACCCTGTTCCCCACAAATATGCATAATCAATTATTTTCCAATAAAAAATAAAATAATAGGATCTATAGAGAGGGGAAAAAATTATTCTACTAAAATGATGTTTCAAGGATCTGTTATTAAAACTTAAAGATTTTCCCTCATTACCAGGAAAAGGCACATGTTGGAAGTTATAAAATTTAGAACCTGAGGCATAAAAAGAATAAAAAAATATTTTTGGCAAGAAATAATAATAATAATAATAAATAAAATTAAATGAGGTATGGGCCGAGCCCGTGGCGCACTCGGGAGAGTGCGGCGCTGGGAGAGCAGGAGCGCTCCTGCCGTGGGTTCGGATCCTATGTAAGGATGACTGGTGGGCTCACAGCACTCACTGGCTGAGCGCGGTGTGGCCGGTCTCACAAAGAAAAAAAAAAAAAAAAAAATTAAATGAGGTATACATGTCCTTTCTTATTTTATAATTATAAATTATAAAGTATTTAATCTTTATGTAATATATTCTTTTGATTTTATATTCCTAATCATTTCCTTAATAAGATGGTTTTACTATATCATAAAACAAGTTCATTGAATCCTCAGTGAAAATAACAAGGGCCATAAGAAGTCCAGGGATCCACAAAAATTAATAAAACCATTTCTAATGAGAATCTAATATCAGGTCTTGGTCCTTCTAATCTGTCAACAACCAAGAGCAATAGAGGGTATTTTGAAGTCATTTATCTTTGATTCTCTCTCTATTTCTTTTTAAGATTGCCAATACAGAGGTTGAGACCATGAATTCTCAATTAGACATATTGATGAAATTCCTGCTATGATATCGGCAAACATATACTAATTCATGTCAGTAAATATTTATTGTGTCCTTACTATGCTGGCAATGGAAGTTAATAGAGTATATCAGATATCCTTAATACTGCTGACAGATGTGGTTGCATTTTATTTCCATGAAACCTTGAGATGACTGAAATATCTGAACAAGGGAAGAAGGAGAAAATATAGTGTTTTACTCTAATAGGAGAGTGGACACTGATAAATAGAAAGCTTTCTTTCTGCTGAAAATCAATAGTTTCATTTCAATAGATTGCTATATCCTGGTTTCAGACAAGAGGGAATCCAGAAAATAATCTAATTTATCTTAAAATCATATTTTATTAGGCTGGCCTAATTTACTGAGAGACCTCTGCTCTCAGTTGCAATTTTGTATAATTCTAGATTTAATGCATGTTTTAAATTTTTGGTTTTCAATTAAGATTTTGTTTCATCTAGAAGTAAAACTGTAAAATGGAACCCTCTGCACTTGTCATGGGAGTCATTTTATCTTTTTCCAGGACTTCCTGATTCCTCTGAAAAGGAACTAAACTCATACATTTTTTTTTTTTTTTTTTGCAATTGAAGAAAGGAAAAATTTTAAACTGGATTAATATTCAAAAGTGTTCACTGACAGGACTGGCCCGGTGGCGCACTGGAGAGTGCTCTGCTTGGGGGCATGGTGGTGCTCCCGCCGAGGGTTTGGATCCCATGTGGAGACCGGTTCCCGCTCACTGGCTGAGCGCGGTGCGGGTGCAACACCGA
>NW_007728359.1:270135-281908 GCF_000696425.1 Galeopterus variegatus
ACATCAAGGGGTTTCTTAAAATCTTATTATTCTGAGTGCTGTCCATTATATCAATAAAATTATTTTCACACAAGAATTTTAAGGGAAAATATAAAAAAGTAATAATAATTTTGACTGTCGCCATGAAGACTCAGAGATTTGGGAGTATTAATTGTAAACCTTTAGTACTTGGAACATACTAATGATAGTTAAATGTACAGTTCTCTTGCTAGCTAGGACTTCAGTCCTAAATATTTTATACTGGTGTCTCTCTTGTGAATCAGATTGTTCCTTCTCTTAGCCTTAAATCTTCAATTAATCACAAAACCTAGTCTTTAGACATAGAGGGTATGTGCTCTGTATCTCTATTTTCACTCCCTTTCACCCATATTAGAATGCTTCCTCCTTAGCAATGGAACAAGTTTCAGTCTGTATGGTAGAAAATAGCAGAAAAAAATGTAAAAGCAACAAACAAACAACAACAACAAAAAAAACCCTTTTTCCTGGATATTATAGCATGTAACCCAAAATAATTAGCCATAATGGTGCCTGAATACCTACTATTCTGGTCCCTAAAATCAATATCCCTCATCAACTGTTCTTTCACTCATTAATTTCTCTCCTTTATCTACTAGATGTCAGGCTATGTATTAAGTGAGGTGATGGGTATCTTCCTGCCTTCAGAAACAGAAAGCCCTTCCTGAGCTACTACAATGATTTCCTTAAGGCAAATTATGATTCCTCTATAGCAGAACTAGCCAATCAGTGGATTTCCTGGCTCTACCACAAACATTGTAAGCCACAAACATTGTAACGAGGAAAGGGAGCAGAATAATGATTTTGAAAAGTTTGATTTTCATTCACTTAACTAATATGGAGTCAGTTAGCAATATGGTAGGTACTAGGGGTCTAATGCTAATCAAGGCAGGCATTGACTTGTCCTCAACCTGGTTGCATTTTAACATCAGATGCATACAATCGTGTGTGTGTGTGTGTGTGTGTGTGTGTTTGCCTTGGAACTGTAGAAGTAACTTTTAATTGAAGAAATAAAAGAAGGATGGCATCATCACCAATGCAAGGACTGTGAGGCGGGTGCAATGCCAGGTACTGAGGCAAATGCTTGGTGAACTAATGGAGATAATAACAGGCAAGAATAGCATAGTTGAAAGATGAAAAATTAGAGAAAGAGTGATGTGAATGATATGAAGTCAAGATGTTGTACATCAAGGTAAGGAGTTTAGATTTTATCTGTACTGTAATATATAGTCATGTAAGTGTTTTAAACAGGGGAGTGGCATTATCTGATAAGAGTTTTTATGAAAAGTCTGACAGAGAATTCAGAATAACCCTCTTAAGGATGTACAAGGAGTCACAAGAAAATACAGATAAGAGATTAAATAATATCTGGAAAATAATTCAGGGACAGAATGAGAAACTTCACAAAGGAATAGAATCAATTTTAAAAAGCAAATATAAACTGTAGAAATAAAGAATACATTATCTGAATTGAAAAACTCAACAGAAAGCTCCAATAGCAGACTTAATCAAACAGATTCAACACATGAAATTATTCAATCACAGGACGAAGGAAAGAAAAAAATGAATAAGAAAGAATAAAACAGAAATACAGCAAATATGACACTCCCTCAAGTGAAATAACCTCCACATAATGGCACACCTGAAGGAGAGGAAAAAAGAAAAGACACAGAATGCATATTAAAAAAATAATGTCTGAAAATTTCCAAAGTATCGTAATAACTTCGTATAGCATACATTATACGAAGTTATACGAATTTTTTGCTTGAGGGGTGATGATGGGTTCATTATCTAATATGGGAGAAAGTGTGGGAAGAGTAAGTTTGGGTGGAACAATAAAAGATCCATTTTAGATTTACTAGGATTGAGATAAGGGTTATTAGAAGAGATATTTTGTTTGCAATTCAAATTCTTCACACCATATTTGTTCAAATTTCTATGCTTTTGCATGTGTTTCCACCACCCCCCACAATGCCCTCTTGCTCCTTTTCTTGCTTGGTACAACCCTAAGTTGTCGGGCTTTAAAAACTAACTCCACCTGTGACATTACAAGTGGATTAACATGGCAGCCTAAGATGGCGCAGGGAGGAAGCAGGGTGGGATTGTCTGCGGGAACCTTGCCTTAGCCCTTATTGGCTGTGCTGGTGAACACTGCGTGATTGCAATAGCTAGGCATCGAGACAGGATGCATGCCCTTAACTCTTAAGCTGATTGGAGGATGTAAAAAACCTGCCTTTGCCATTTGCCTTTAAAAGCGAGTGCTTGAGTGATAATAAATGGAACTGCTCGACAGAACAGAATCCCCGCCGGTCTGAGTGTCCTTTAACTGGGCGTTAAGCTGATTGGAGGATGTAAAAAACCTGCCTTTGCCATTTGCCTTTAAAAGCGAGTGCTTAAGTGATAATAAATGGAACTGCTAGACAGAACAGAACCCCCGCCGGTCTGAGTGTCCTTTAACTGGGCTGGTTGGGGCCGGCGGCTGTGCTCACCTCTCTTCATGGCTCTCTTCCCCCGTCTCCTTCCAAAGGGGACGGAGGGAAAGAGGAATCCGGGCCATTTGCTTGCCCACCAAAAGGAACGAGGCTAAGGCTGTTCGGGTCGGCCGGCAGCGGACCGACACTAAGTGACCTTGAAAATCTTAGCTCAGATGATATCATCATCAGAAAGCCTTCCTGACCTTAGCCTAGACATCTTGTCAGTGCTCTCCATTCATTCACCTGCTCACTTGCCTTTCTTTTCCCAATAAGGTAAATTTGACAAGGGAAGAAGCTGCTTTTCCATCTTTTTATTTCCAGACACTAACCCGGCTATCCAGTAAAACAATTTTTCCACCAAAGATTGTCTCATTTTGTGTTCTTACAATGCAAGCGACTGAGGAATATGGAGGGTATACTCTGAGTGCTTGAATTACCTCACTGAGTCAGATAAGTTAATCCAACAAAGAATCTATAAGGATTGTGCTGCTTTTACACAGACAAAACCATGGGTTGTGGTGTGTGCAGCTGTGTTGCTCTCTGTATACTTTATATCTCTGGAGGTAGGAATAATAAGCATGTATTTTGATCATTTTGGCTTTTCTAATATCAAGGCCAAATAATACGTCAGTACAAAGAACTGGTAGATAAACACATGTCTGGAAACCAGATAATGCATTTTTTGGGAAAAAACAAAAACAAAAAAAACATAAACCAGGCCTATAAAATGTCATGACCTTCCACAAGGAAGAAGTAATGTAATTCTAAGTGCTGGCATAGGAAGACAATAGCTCACTCACTGAGAAGTGTCTATCAGGGGCACTCCTATCCCCACATCTACATGGATGGGACATTAATGTTTCAAAGTGTGTTATCTCCTTTCAGAGAAAATTTTCAATCTGCACATGACAAAGGAGTTACTGATCCTGAGAATAGAAGAATGATGCAAGTGGAGAGGGAAGATGCTTTATTCCATCAGATTTCTAACTAGAAAAATACATTCCATGTTTAATCTCTTAAATCAGATTTTCATTTTGTTTTCTTAGTTCAAATGTGTTCTTGCATTTCCATTAATGTAGTAATTTATTATGAAAGGACATTTTAAAAATTAAACAACAATGGCTTACTTTTTGCCTGTGCTATTACATTGACTAGGTTAGGAAAGAATGACTTTTAACTGAATTAATTTAATTGATGTGAGGAAGAGATAGTCCTAGGAGTTAAATGCATCTGCCTATATAAAATAAGATGAGCTGTGATGGATTCAACTTTGAAGCTTTTATGTGATCAGAATGTGCAACCTAAAGATAAACTTAATCTTAATAGTGAAGTATTCCCTCCAGTTTATTTCTTCTTGTTTCTTTTTCTTTTTAAAATTTTTCAGCAAAATGATTGTCTTCTGGAGCTTTTAGGTTTTGATTTTATTCTTTTCTCTTCTGTCCCATATTTCCTCATAACTAGGTTTTATCCTTTTTATTATGTCCAAAACTTTCAGAAATTCAAAAGAAGAATTTTCTTTTTAATTTTTCTTTTAATCAGTGTTTCCTCTTGAAAAATAAGACATTTCAAGTTTGCCATATATACAAGATAATGATTCAGCTGCAGCTCATGATTCTTAAGTCCTAAGGCTTAGTAAAGTATGAGAAAAAAAAGGATGAGAAAAATGGTAAAATTATCATGTTTGCTAACCTTGGAAAATCCTTGGTGTAGTACTTTTCATACTTCTTTGTATTAGTATAAAAGTATACTTTAACACTTTTTGATATATAAATATCAAAAATAGATAAGTATATCTCAAAGATACATATAAGAGATGCCAGTGAATCATCCAGTATTTATCAAATAGAAAATGTAATACAGAATTAATATTTATCATTAATGTTGATCATTTTTTGAAAACAATCCTAATCTGTTTGTATGTATTATCTAATCATGGAAAGTCTTCAAAGATCAATGTATTACAATTTATCATTGTTAATCTTGGCAATTGCATTTCGCTCCTGGCAGTAGTTAATTCTAATATCAATCTATATTTCCTTCATGAAGACACTTAATTATAATGGGTATGTGTGTGTTCGATTAATGCCTAAAAATTAAATAAAGTGAACTCTCATAAACTCTGTTATCAGACGTTGAAAATGTAGCTTTTTGGTTTGTGGACAATTCTGTTTATAAAAGCTAAACTATATAAGAGTTATATTTTCAAATAGTAAGATTAAACATAAACATAAATTTACAGTAAGAAACACACTAGATATAATTTAGCATATTTTTAAATTCATGCATGTGTGTCTGTGTATGGTGGGTTATATTACAGTATAAATAAAAACATTAGTATAACTTCTTTCTCTCAGTAATAAGCCCCTGCTTATATAATTATTTTTCTCCTTTTTCTTTTCTTTTTCTTCTTTTTTTTTCTGCCAAACTTCTCATGTTAGAAACCTAATTTGTTGATTTGCATTTTCATTATAAAAAAGTCCTTTATCCACTTTAATTTGAATTACACAAAAATATGATTAATAAATTTCAGAACTTACTTTTCTTGATACTTTTGTGTGTTTCAACAATTGCTCTTTTTTTCTACTGAATTTATATTATTGATTTTCTTGAATTCCATAACCACATTCAACTTATTCTCAATTTTTCATGGATTTGTCTTCTAACCAACCCTGAAAGATTGATATTTTTATATTGCATTCTGCTGCATTCTGTTTTTGTAACTTAGCATTTTATAAATTTGCTCAGAAAATTTTATTCCTGCCTAAAATTTCCACTATGCACTGATGAGTCACAGATATATATAACTCTACCAAGTTCTGTCTCCTGAATTTCAAATCCATATTTTTTAGCATTACTGTGCACAGTCATATAGAATGTCCACAGGCACCTGAAAATTGCTATGTTCAAAGTAAAACTATACCCCACCACAATATTTCAATTCTGGTTTCCACCCTCCTTTGCATCTTGAGTAAAGTCAACCCATCCACCCAAGCTCCAGAGTCAGAAGTAGCATCACAATCCTTCCTCATCTTCCATGAGAAAATGAACTCAAATTCATCTTCCTCTCTTACTTGCACTTTGTCACTATTTATTCAGCTTTCATCATTAATCTCTATTATTATTACTGTGCAGAGCTCTTTTTTCTGCCTCTGGGTTTGAAAACTTTCTATCCACTATCACTTTACTGTCAAAGGTATCTTTCTAAATGGAAAATGTGATCATGTCACTTTAGCACTTAAAACTCATTCTGTGGTTCTCCTCTCCCATTAGGAAAAAAAAAAGAAAAATTAAATCGGAGTCATGGTTAACAAAGGCCATTGTGATCCTAATTCTTTATTTAATGCAGCCTCCACTCTTCAGTTAAAAAAAAAAAAAAAGTACTCTACACCACAGTGTTTAAATGCTATTTCTTATATCCATTTAAGTTTCTCCTTTTTAGTGCATTTTTTACGTAAATGTCTTACTCATTTGACAAAGAGCTTCCTTCACATATTCTCACTCCATGCCTCTTATCTACCAGGACAAATTCTTCAAGACTTTTTTTTTTTTTTAGTTTCAACGCTTCTATTTAGCAATTGTTCATTTATTTATTTCTTCATTGTGTTGATTTTGAACCCCTCCTTGGTACCTAGAACTCTGTAGGATCCTGCATTTTCATAGTAAACCCCAGATATAGCCTGTGCTCTCGTTTTAGCCTTTCTCCAAATGTGGAAGTAAACAGTCTCTCTGCTGCTGTATTATCTATTCTATCCCTCTGTTGCAATGATTTATGAGAGTACTTTAAATACCTGGTGGAAAAATAGAATTGAAAGATAATGTACATCTTTCCATGAGCTTTTTGAAGTACCCTTACATAGAGGCCCTGAGATGACATGAAGAGAGAGAGACTCAGCAGAGACCAGCCTTGAAAAATGTCCCTTCTAACAAAACAGACAGGCAACAAAAGGCTTCTTGGACATTTCAAACCAGCTTAGCTACCACTGAACACACTGAGATATCTCCCTTGCCAATGCTCTATGGGGCTGAATTGGCCAGTCAAACTATGGTCAAATTCCTGATCTGGTAGGAGTGACATCATTAAGATGGTGGAATAGATGATTCTCAGCATCTCACCCTCCCACAAGTAACCCATTTACAACCATTAAAAAGCAAAGAATGCCAACAAGGAATCACTGGAGCTGGGGGAAGAAGAGGAGAGACCACAAAGTTCATGAAGTTGGGAGAAACGATGGTGAAAGGGTATAGGGAATGCGTCTATTGTTCTGAGCCAGCCTGGTATGGAGGTGTGGACTAGCTGTTACCCATCTAGTCAAACCTGGGATCAAACCTGGAAAAACCTGTGGCACCCTTCACATAAACCTGCTTGGAGTCTGTAGGGAACAGGAGGGCTTTGGAGAACACCATACCAGCCCACAGGCCATAAAGACCACTGGCAGGATTCCTCCAGGCTTGCATAGGATCAAGCACAGAAACCATCTGGAGGAAAGAAGCTGCCCAGATGCCAGTGAGTTATCACAAGGGACACATACATGGCCTGCCCCATGGAAAGTGGTAGGAGTGCAAGAGATTTTTTTTTTTTTTAGTTTCAACGCTTCTATTTAGCAATTGTTCATTTATTTATTTCTTCATTGTGTTGATTTTGAACCCCTCCTTGGTACCTAGAACTCTGTAGGATCCTGCATTTTCATAGTAAACCCCAGATATAGCCTGTGCTCTCGTTTTAGCCTTTCTCCAAATGTGGAAGTAAACAGTCTCTCTGCTGCTGTATTATCTATTCTATCCCTCTGTTGCAATGATTTACGAGAGTACTTTAAATACCTGGTGGAAAAATAGAATTGAAAGATAATGTACATCTTTCCATGAGCTTTTTGAAGTACCCTTACATAGAGGCCCTGAGATGACATGAAGAGAGAGAGACTCAGCAGAGACCAGCCTTGAAAAATGTCCCTTCTAACAAAACAGACAGGCAACAAAAGGCTTCTTGGACATTTCAAACCAGCTTAGCTACCACTGAACACACTGAGATATCTCCCTTGCCAATGCTCTATGGGGCTGAATTGGCCAGTCAAACTATGGTCAAATTCCTGATCTGGTAGGAGTGACATCATTAAGATGGTGGAATAGATGATTCTCAGCATCTCACCCTCCCACAAGTAACCCATTTACAACCATTAAAAAGCAAAGAATGCCAACAAGGAATCACTGGAGCTGGGGGAAGAAGAGGAGAGACCACAAAGTTCATGAAGTTGGGAGAAACGATGGTGAAAGGGTATAGGGAATGCGTCTATTGTTCTGAGCCAGCCTGGTATGGAGGTGTGGACTAGCTGTTACCCATCTAGTCAAACCTGGGATCAAACCTGGAAAAACCTGTGGCACCCTTCACATAAACCTGCTTGGAGTCTGTAGGGAACAGGAGGGCTTTGGAGAACACCATACCAGCCCACAGGCCATAAAGACCACTGGCAGGATTCCTCCAGGCTTGCATAGGATCAAGCACAGAAACCATCTGGAGGAAAGAAGCTGCCCAGATGCCAGTGAGTTATCACAAGGGACACATACATGGCCTGCCCCATGGAAAGTGGTAGGAGTGCAAGAGAAAGGCTGGCCTGCCAAGGGAACATTGGGCACAGCATGGGCAGCTGGCATCAGTGGAAATTGGTTAGGGCAATAGAACTGCAGGGGGTTCATTCTGTAGGAAAGACTGTCTTGGGCCAGAATTTCCACACTGCTCAGATCCAGAAGTGATGAACGAAATGCACAAAAATCCTTCTGCAAAGAATCAGCAGCAAATAGCAATCTCTTTAAATGCCTAGACATCAACATAAAGACACAAAGATCAAAAATGAATAGAGAAATATATCGCCACCAAATGAAACAATGCACCAGCAATGTATGCAGAGGAACAGCAGATCTATGAAAAGTCTGACAGAGAATTCAGAATAACCCTCTTAAGGATGTACAAGGAGTCACAAGAAAATACAGATAAGAGATTAAATAATATCTGGAAAATAATTCAGGGACAGAATGAGAAACTTCACAAAGGAATAGAATCAATTTTAAAAAGCAAATATAAACTGTAGAAATAAAGAATACATTATCTGAATTGAAAAACTCAACAGAAAGCTCCAATAGCAGACTTAATCAAACAGATTCAACACATGAAATTATTCAATCACAGGACGAAGGAAAGAAAAAAATGAATAAGAAAGAATAAAACAGAAATACAGCAAATATGACACTCCCTCAAGTGAAATAACCTCCACATAATGGCACACCTGAAGGAGAGGAAAAAAGAAAAGACACAGAATGCATATTAAAAAAATAATGTCTGAAAATTTCCAAAGTATGGAGAAATATAAAAGCATCCAGGTATAGGAAGCTCAGAAGTCAACAGTCAGATTCAATTCAAGGAGGAACACCCAAGGCACATCATAATCAAATTATCAAAAACCAAAGACAAAGAGAGAATACTAAAAGCAACAAGAGAAATGAAACACATAACATTCAGAGCCCAAATATGTTTCCCAGAAGATTTCTCAGTAGAAACCCTACAGACCAGAAGAGATTGTCATGATATATTCAGAGTGCTGAAGGAAAAAGACTGTCAGCCAAGAATTCTGCATCCCACAAAACTAACCTCCTAACATGAGGGAGAAATAAAGTCTTTCCCAGACAAACAACACTAGACCTGCCTTACAAGAAATGCTAAAGGGAGCTCTTCAGTCTGAAAGAAGATGATGTTAAGGAGCAGTGAGGAACGTATGAAGGTACATAACTCACTAAAGTAAATTCACAGACAATTTCAGAATATTCCAGTGTCATAAGAGTGGTGAATAAACCACTTACATCGTAAGTATGAAGTCTAGAGGACAAATCTAAGAAGACACTAACATATACATGATAACTGTATGAAAGAAACGTAATATTAAAAGATGTATCTTGAAACATCAAAATGTCAAAAAGTGGAAGGGAATGATGCCAAAGCATAGAGTTGGTCTTAAATATCAAAGTTAAGTTGATATTAGTCTAAAATAATTTGTTATAACTATAACATGTTTTTTTTTAAGCCTCACAGTAACCATAACACAAAAATGTAGAAGAGACATAAAAAAAAAAAGCAAGAAAGAAGACAGTAAGACCAGAAAAAGGAAAAAAAAAAAAAAAGAATTCACAAGACAACCAGTAAAAAAAACAGCAAAATGGCAGTAATGAGTCCCTATATGTCAGTAATAACCCTAAATGTAAACAGATTAAATGCCTAATTAAAAGACACGGAGTGGCCAAATGGATTATAAAACAAGAACCAACAATGTACTGCCTACAAGAAACTCATTTAACTGATAAAGACACATACTGGCTGAAAGTGAAGGGATAGAAAAAAATAAATAGGTCATACAAATGAAAACCAAAAAAGAGCAGGAGTAGCTACACTTAGATAAAAGAGACTTCAAGCAAAGGAAAGTAAAAAATGATAAAGAAGGTTATTATATAATGATAAAGGAGTCGATTTAACAACAGGATATAATAATTTTAAGTATATACACACCCAACTTCAGAGCACCCAGCTATATAAAACAATTACTATCGGACCTAAAGGGAGAGATCAACTCTAACACAATAATAGTTGGAGACTTTAATAGACATCCAGACAGAAAATTAACCAGGAAACATCAGAATTAATCTCTACTATAGACCAACTTTACCTAATGGAAATTTATAGAACATTTCATCCAACAGCTGCAGAATATACATTCTTCTCAGCAGCACACAGAACATAGTTGGAGACTTTAATAGACATCCAGACAGAAAATTAACCAGGAAACATCAGAATTAATCCCTACTATAGGCCAACTTTACCTAATGGAAATTTATAGAACATTTCATCCAACAGCTGCAGAATATACATTCTTCTCAGCAGCACATAGAATATTTTCTATGATAGACCACATGTTAGGACACAAAACAAGTCTCAACAAATTTTTTAAAAAATTAAAATCATATGAACTAACTTATCCAACCATGATGGACTAAAATTAGAAATCAACAACAAAAGGGACACTAGAAACCATATGAACACATAGAAATTAAACGATATGCTCCTAAACAATGAATGGGTCAAAGAAGAAATCAAGAAGGAAATTAAAAATTCCTGGAAACAAATGAAAATGAAAACACAACATGCCAGAACCTATGGAATACAGCAAAAACAGTTCTAAGAAGGAAGTTTATTTATAGCAATAAATGTCTACATCAAAAAAGAAAACTGCAAATAAACAACCTAACATCACACCTCAATGAGGTGGAAAAATAAGAACAAATCATACCCCAAATCAGTAGAAGGGAGAGAAATAACAAAGATCAGAGCAGAGATTTAAAAAAATACAAAAGATTAATGAAACGAAGAGCTGGTTTTTGAAAAGATGGACAAAATCGATAAATCTTTAGCTAAGCTAGACTAACAAAGAAAAAAAGGGGGAAGACTCAAATAAATAAAATCAGAAATTAAAAAGGGGACATTAACAACTGATATCACAGAAATACAAAGAAACAAAGACTATTATGAACAACTCTATGGGAACAAACTGGGATACCTAGAAGAGATAAGTAAATTCTTGGACGCATACAACTTACCAAAGTTTAATCACGAAGAACTAGAAAACCTAAAAAAGATCAATAATGCATAATGAGGTTGAGCAGTAATAAAAAGTCTTCCACAAAAGAAAACCCTGGGACCATATGGCTTCACTGCCAAATTCTGCCAAACATTTAGAGAACTAACACAAATTCTTTTCAAATGCTTCCAAAATACTGAAGAGAAGGGAATACTTCCAAACTCATTCTATAAGGCCAGACTTACTCTCATATCAAAACTGAAAAAAGACAAAACAAGAAAAAAAGTACACACCAATATTCCTAATGAACACAGATGTGAAGATCCTCAACAAAATACTAGCAAACTGACTCCAGAAACTCATTTAAAAGATCATATACCATGATCAAGTGGGATTCATCCCAGGGATTCAAGGAGGGTTCAACATATGCAAATCTTTATTTTTTTTATTTTATTTTTTTTTAGATGTTAATCCAACTATATTTTTTTTATTTATTTATTTTTTCGTTAAATTTTTATTTTGTCAATATACACTGTATATGATTATTATGGCCCATCACCGACACCTCCCTCCCTCCTCCCTCTCTCCCCTCCCCCCCAAGAATGTCCTTTCCGTTTGCTTGTTGTAACAACTTCATGAAAGTATAGTTGTTATATCTTCTTCCCCACCCCC